>NW_026943867.1:82500-110455 GCF_035594765.1 Anolis carolinensis
TACGCATGCGCAGTCTCCGGTTTGAAGGCCTTGCCCATCCTAAGAAAGGAACAGGCGCCATGTTGCGCATGCGCAGTCTCCCATTTAAGGCGTTGCCCATCCTCAGAGCGAAGGCGTCACCTTTCGTACGCATGCGCAGTCTCCGGTTTGAAGGCCTTGCCCATCCTAAGAAAGGAACGGGCGTCGTTTTGCGCACGCGCAGTCTCCGATTGAAGGCGTTGCCAATCCTTAGAGCAAAAAAAAAAAATGGCGGACTTTGACGCACGCGCACTCGCCAATTATGAGGCCTTGCCAGTCCTTAGACATGAACGGGCGCCTTTTGCGCATGCGTAGTTCGCCGCTTTGAGGCCTTGCCAGTCCTTAGACATGAACGGGCGCCTTTTGCGCATGCGTAGTTCGCCGCTTTGAGGCCTTGCCAGTCCTCAGACATGAACGGGCGCCTTTTGCGCAGGCGCAGTTCCCCGTTTTGAGGCCTTGCCAGTCTTCAGACCTTAACGGGCGCCATTTTGCGCGTGCGCAGTCGCTAGGATTTCGCTGAGGCGAAGGCTGAGGAGAAGAAGCAGGCCTCGGATTCCCTCTCGAGAAGGAAATAAGGTAAAATATATATATATATATATTCTTATTATATTTATGACTATCACAACGTTATTATACTATATATATATACTATATATATATATGAATATAAATAAAATATAAAAGGGTTGCTATGGAAACCGGGAGCCGTGCAAACCGATCTTCCTGGAAACAAGGCCTTAAAAAAACATTATTTATATTATTATTATTTTTATGATATTATATTATTATATCATATTATTATTATCATCATCATTATTACAATGTAATATTATAGGATAATATAGTAATATCCCATTCCATTATATTATTATTATATTACTGTATATTGTTATATTATTATTATATGTTTTTCCATTATAGTATTATTATATTATATTGTTATATTGTTACATTATCCTATTGCATTATATTATGACTATATTATATTATTATATCATATTATTATATTATCCTATTCCATTATGTTATTATTATATTATTATATTATATCATATATTTTCCCATTGCATTTTATAATTATTATATTCTAATATTATATTATATTGTTATATCATATTATATTCTCCTCTTGCATTATTATATTATGTTTTTTCCATTATAGTATTATTATATTATATTGTTATATTATTACATTATCCTATTGCATTATATTATGACTATATTATATTATTATATCATATTATTATATTATCCTATTCCATTATGTTATTATTATATTATTATATTATATCATATTATATTTTCCCATTGCATTATATTATTATTATACTCTAATAATATACTATTATATTGTTATATCATGTTATATTCTCCTCTTGCATTATATTATTATATTATGTTGTTATATTATTAGGCATTCTATTATTATTATATTATTATATTATATCATATCATATTTTCCCATTGCATTATATTATTATTATACTCTAATAATATACTATTATATTGTTATATCATATTATATTCTCCTCTTGCATTATTATATTATGTGTTTCCATTATAGTATTATTATATTATATTGTTATATTATTACATTATCCTATTGCATTATATTATGACTATATTATATTATTATATCATATTATTCTATTATCCGATTCCATTCTATTATTATTATATTATTATATTATATCATATTATATTTTCCCATTGCATTATATTATTATTATACTCTAGTATTATATTATTATATTGTTATATCATATTATATTATCCTCTTGCATTATATTATTATGTTGTTATATTATTATATTATCCTATTGTATTATATTATTACATTATCCTATTGCATTATATTATGACTATATTATATTATTATATCATATTATTATATTATCCTATTCCATTTTGTTATTATTATATTATTATATCATATATTTTCCCATTGCATTTTATAATTATTATATTCTAATATTATATTATATTGTTATATCATATTATATTCTCCTCTTGCATTATTATATTATGTGTTTCCATTATAGTATTATTATATTGTTATATTATTACATTATCCTATTGCATTATATTATGACTATATTATATTATTATATCATATTATTCTATTATCCGATTCCATTCTATTATTATTATATTATTATATTATATCATATTATATTTTCCCATTGCATTATATTATTATTATACTCTAATAATATACTATTATATTGTTATATCATGTTATATTATCCTCTTGCATTATATTATTATATTATGTTGTTATATTATTATGCATTCTATTATTATTATATTATTATATTATATCATATTATATTTTCCCATTGCATTATATTATTATTATACTCTAGTATTATATTGTTATATCATATTATATTATCCTCTTGCATTATATTATTTTGTTGTTATATTATTATATTATCCTATTATATTATTACATTATCCTATTGCATTATATTATGACTATATTATATTATTATATCATATTATTATATTATCCTATTCCATTATGTTATTATTATATTATTATATCATATATTTTCCCATTGCATTTTATAATTATTATATTCTAATATTATATTATATTGTTATATCATATTATATTCTCCTCTTGCATTATATTATTATGTTTTTCCATTATAGTATTATTATATTATATTGTTATATTGTTACATTATCCTATTGCATTATATTATGACTATATTATATTATTATATCATATTATTCTATTATCCTATTCCATTCTATTATTATTATATTATTATATTATATCATATCATATTTTCCCATTGCATTATATTATTATTATACTCTAATAATATACTATTATATTGTTATATCATATTATATTCTCCTCTTGCATTATTATATTATGTGTTTCCATTATAGTATTATTATATTATATTGTTATATTATTACATTATCCTATTGCATTATATTATGACTATATTATATTATTATATCATATTATTCTATTATCCTATTCCATTATGTTATTATTATATTATTATATTATATCATATATTTTCCCATTGCATTTTATAATTATTATATTCTAATATTATTTTATATTGTTATATCATATTATATTCTCCTCTTGCATTATTATATTATGTTTTTCCATTATAGTATTATTATATTATATTGTTATTACATTATCCTATTGCATTATATTATGACTATATTATTATATTATATCATATTATATTTTCCCATTGCATTTTATAATTATTATACTCTAATATTATATTATTATATTGTTATATCATGTTATATTATCCTCTTGCATTATATTATTATATTATGTTGTTATATTATCATATTGTATTATTCTATATCATATTATTACATTATCCTATTGCATTCTATTAATATTATATTATATTTTCCCATTGCATTTTATAATTATTATACTCTAATATTATATTATTGTATTGTTATATCATGTTATATTATTCTCTTGCATTATATTATTATATTATGTTGTTATATTATCATATTGTATTATTCTATATCATATTATTACATTATCCTATTGCATTCTATTAATATTATATTATATTATATTTTCCCATTGCATTTTATAATTATTATACTCTAATATTATATTATTATATTGTTATATCATGTTATATTATTCTCTTGCATAATATTATTATATTATGTTGTTATATTATCATATTGTATTATTCTATATCATATTATTACATTATCCTATTGCATTCTATTTATATTATATTATATTATATTTTCCCATTGCATTTTATAATTATTATACTCTAATATTATATTATTATATTGTTATATCATGTTATATTATCCTCTTGCATTATATTATTATATTATGTTGTTATATTATCATATTGTATTATTCTATATCATATTATTACATTATCCTATTGTATTATTCTATATTATACTTTATTTTTATAATAATATTATATCACTATATTATACATTATATTATTTTACTTGAAGTTTCCTACAATAATGTATATTATTATATTATCATTATTATATTATATATTTCATAATTGTATTTTATTTTTGTATTATATTAGTAACATAATAACGTTATTGTTCTTATTGTTATCGTATTACCTACTATATCTTATTTACTATTATATTGCATTATTATATTCTTCTAGTTTCCTGCCATTATTATTATTTCCACATTATTGTTGGTATATTATATTATTATATCATATTAATATATTATCTTATTGCTTTAGATAATTATTATATCATATATAGCATTATACTATAATACAATATTATCATATTAATTTATTATCCTATTGCATTAGATTATTATATTATCCTATTGCATTATATTATTGTTCTTGGTTTCCGCCAATAATATATATTATAATTATTATATACTTTTATTATTGTTGTATTTTATTATTTTATTATTAATATTATAACTACTATATCTTATTTACTATTATTATATTCTTCTAGAGTTTCCTGATCTTCTTCTTATTTCCTCATTATTGTTATTTTTATATTATTATATTGTATTTTTATATCATATAAGTATATTACCCTATTGCATATCTTATTATTATTATTATTATATCCTTAATATATTATCCTCTAGCATTATATTATAGAATATTATATTATTATATTATCTATAGTATATTATGATATAATATTATTATATTAATTTATTATCCTATTGCATGATATTATTAATGTATCTTATATCATTATATTATTATATTATTATATTATATTGTAATAGTATCTAGTATAGATTATACTATTATGTATTATTATATTACACTATATTACATTATTATTGTTATATTGTTACATTATTATATTATTGTATTATATTATTATATCATATTATATTATTGTATTGTATTATTATATTGTATATTGTTTTATCACTTTATTATATTATGGTATTATATTATTGTATTATTATATTATTGTACTATATTATTATATTGTGTTATATTGTTATATCATATTATTGTAATTTATTATATTATTATGTTGCTATATCATACTATTTTATTATTGTAATATATTGTATTATATTGTTATATGATATTATTGTATTATCGTATTATATTTTTACAGTAGTAGTATCTAGTATAAATTGTTGGATAAGTGAGAGACTATTGTATCTAGTATATATTATACTATTATGTATTATATTACACTATCATTACATTATTATTATTATTATTATTATATTGTTACATTATTATATTATTGTATTATATTATTATATTGTATTATATCATATTATTGTAATATATTAATATATTATTATGTTGTTATATCATATTTATTATTGTATATTATTATATTGTATTATATTTTTACTGTAGTAGTATCTAGTATAATTATAAATATTATTATATCATTATGTTGTTATATCATACTATTTTATTATTGTAGTATATTATATTGTATTATATTGTTATATCATATTATCATATTTTTTATTATATTATTATATTGTATTATAATATTGTTATATGATATTATTATTGTATTATATTATTACAGTAGTAGTATCTAGTATATATTGTATTATTATATTACTATTATTATATTTTATTATAGTAGCAGTATCTAGTATATATTATATTATTATGTATTATTATATTACACTATCATTACATTTTTATTATTATATTGTTGCATTATTATATTATTGTATATTGTTATATCTCTTATATTATGGTATCATATTATTGTATTATTATATTATTGTACTATATTATTATATTGTGTTATTATATTGTTATATCATATTATCTTATTATATTGTTATATTGTATTATAATATTGTTATATGATATTATATTATCGTATTATATTTTTACAGTAGTAGTATCTAGTATATATTGTATTATTATATTATTATATTACTATTATTATTATATTTTATTATAGTAGCAGTATCTAGTATATATTATATTATTATGTATTATTATATTACACTATCATTACATTATTATTATTATTATTATTATATTGTTGCATTATTATATTGTGTTATTATATTGTTATATCATACTATTTTATTATTGTAGTATATTATATTGTATTATATTGTTATATGATATTATATTATCGTATTATATTTTTACAGTAGTAGTATCTAGTATATATTGTATTATTATATTATTATATTACTATTATTATTATATTTTATTATAGTAGCAGTATCTAGTATATATTATATTATTATGTATTATTATATTACACTATCATTACATTATTATTATTATTATTATTATATTGTTGCATTATTATATTGTGTTATTATATTGTTATATCATACTATTTTATTATTGTAGTATATTATATTGTATTATATTGTTATATGATATTATATTATCGTATTATATTTTTACAGTAGTAGTATCTAGTATATATTGTTATATTATATTATTATATTACTATTATTATTATATTTTATTATAGTAGCAGTATCTAGTATATATTATATTATTATGTATTATTATATTACACTATCATTACATTATTATTATTATTATTATATTGTTGCATTATTATATTGTATTATTATATTGTTATATCATACTATTTTATTATTGTAGTATATTATATTGTATTATATTGTTATATGATATTATATTATCGCATTATATTTTTACAGTAGTAGTATCTAGTATATATTGTTATATTATATTATTATATTACTATTATATTTTATTATAGTAGCAGTATCTAGTATATATTATATTATTATGTATTATTATATTACACTATCATTACATTATTATTATTATATTGTTGCATTATTATATTATTGTATATGGTTATATCTATTATATTATGGTATTATATTATTGTATTATTATAGTGTGTGATTATATTGTTATATCATATTATCATATTTTATTATATTATTATATTGTATTATAATATTGTTATATGATATTATTATTGTATGATATTATTACATTAGTAGTATCTAGTATATATTGTATTATTATATTATTACTAGCTGTGCCCAGCCACGCATTGCTGTGGCAAAGTGGTGGTGGTATTGGTTAAAAATTGTTGTGTAATTTTTATTTGACATTATTTGTATTTTTTTAATTAATTTTATTGTAAGTTATCTTTTTATTTATTATATTTTATATATATTTTATATATATATTATATAGTTATTTTTTGTTATTATGGTATTTTATTGTATCAATTTTTTAGTGTTTTTTATTATTTTATATTGGGTAGCTAGGAGACCAAGTTGGAGGAGCTTAGCCTTCTAACTGGCAGCAATTGGATAAAAGCAATTATTCCTCTCCCTCTAATTAGGACTTTATTTTTCTTTTCTTTTTGTTGTATCAACCTAGAGGCATGGATGATGGGTTGTGTTGTCAAATTTCAAGGTTGGGGGGCCTGTAGTTTTGTTGTCTTGTGCGTCGCCGCGATGCCATCACTCTTTTATATATATAGATTATTATTTATTATTATAAAAACAATTATTCCTCTCCCTCTAATTAGGAATTAATTTTTCTTTTCTTTTTGTTGTATCAACCTAGAGGCATGGATGAGGGGTTGTGCTGTCAATTTTCGAGGTTGTGGGGTGTTTACTTTTGTTGTTTTGTCCGCTGCCGTGATGCCATCACTCTTTTATATATATAGATTATTATTTATTATTATAAAAACAATTATTCCTCTCCCTCTAATTAGGACTTCATTTTTCTTTTCTTTTTGTTGTATCAACCTAGAGGCGTGGATGAGGGGTTGTGTTGTCAAATTTCGAGGTTGGGGGGCCTGTAGTTTTGTTGTTTTGTGCGTCGCCGCGATGCCATCACTCTTTTATATATATAGATCATTATAGTCATATTATTTTTCTCTCCTTGTTCCAGAGTTTGTCGGCCATGTCGTTGTCGCACCTGTTTGGGGGGGGCGGAGGGGGGTCCGTCCCCGGGCAGGAGGCGGAGGCGGAGGGCGTGGAGCTGGAGCCCTTCGAGGTCACGGAGTGGGACCTCCAGAACGAGTTCAACCCCCTCCGCCACCGGCAGCACCGCCAGACCAAGGAGCAGGCCCTCTACGGCGTCTGGGCCGAGAGGGAGGAGCGGGAGCAGGAAGGGGCGGGGCCCGGGCAGGAAGTGGAGGAGGACTCCGACGACGACGACGAGCAGGAGGCGGGATGGGAGGACCTTGACGGACAGCACCGCCACCCACACAGGGCCAGCTTCGCCGGGAAGCGGTAAGACGAGATCGCCATCTATAATAATATAATAACAGATAATTATGACATATATATCTATATATAAATAATAATAATAATAATAATTAATGTTAATGATATGTTGTAATAATAATATAATACATAATAATAGATACTAATATACATAGATAATTAATATAATAATACTAGCTGTGCCCGGCCACGCGTTGCTGTGGCTTTTTGGATTTGTTTGTTGGCCAGGTGGATTAGCAGCAAACTCTCAAGCAACCAGAGATGACTCTCAGTTATTTGGCATCGATCACTCCCCACGGGTGCCAGTTAAATGAGTCGACTGTCATAGCATTAATACAAACTCTCAAGCAACCAGAGATGACTCTCAGTTATCTGGCATCGATCACTCCCCACGGGTGCCAGTTAAATGAGTCGACTGTCATAGCATTAATACAAACTCTCAAGCAACCAGAGATGACTCTCAGTTATCTGGCATCGATCACTCCCCACGGGTGCCAGTTAAATGAGTCGACTGTCATAGCATTAATACAAACTCTCAAGCAACCAGAGATGACTCTCAGTTATCTGGCATCGATCACTCCCCACGGGTGCCAGTTAAATGAGTCGACTGTCATAGCATTAATACAAACTCTCAAGCAACCAGAGATGACTCTCAGTTATCTGGCATCGATCACTCCCCACGGGTGCCAGTTAAATGAGTCGACTGTCATAGCATTAATACATACTCTCAAGCAACCAGAGACGACTCTCAGTTATCTGGCATCGATCACTCCCCACGGGTGCCAGTTAAATGAGTCGACTGTCATAGCATTAATACAAACTCTCAAGCAACCAGAGATGACTCTCAGTTATCTGGCATCGATCACTCCCCACGGGTGCCAGTTAAATGAGTCGACTGTCATAGCATTAATACAAACTCTCAAGCAACCAGAGATGACTCTCAGTTATCTGGCATCGATCACTCCCCACGGGTGCCAGTTAAATGAGTCGACTGTCATAGCATTAATACAAACTCTCAAGCAACCAGAGATGACTCTCAGTTATCTGGCATCGATCACTCCCCACGGGTGCCAGTTAAATGAGTCGACTGTCATAGCATTAATACAAACTCTCAAGCAACCAGAGATGACTCTCAGTTATCTGGCATCGATCACTCCCCACGGGTGCCAGTTAAATGAGTCGACTGTCATAGCATTAATACATACTCTCAAGCAACCAGAGACGACTCTCAGTTATCTGGCATCGATCACTCCCCACGGGTGCCAGTTAAATGAGTCGACTGTCATAGCATTAATACAAACTCTCAAGCAACCAGAGATGACTCTCAGTTATCTGGCATCGATCACTCCCCACGGGTGCCAGTTAAATGAGTCGACTGTCATAGCATTAATACAAACTCTCAAGCAACCAGAGATGACTCTCAGTTATCTGGCATCGATCACTCCCCACGGGTGCCAGTTAAATGAGTCGACTGTCATAGCATTAATACAAACTCTCAAGCAACCAGAGATGACTCTCAGTTATCTGGCATCGATCACTCCCCACGGGTGCCAGTTAAATGAGTCGACTGTCATAGCATTAATACAAACTCTCAAGCAACCAGAGATGACTCTCAGTTATCTGGCATCGATCACTCCCCACGGGTGCCAGTTAAATGAGTCGACTGTCATAGCATTAATACATACTCTCAAGCAACCAGAGACGACTCTCAGTTATCTGGCAGCGACCGCTCCCCACGGGTGCCGGTTAAATGAGAGTCGACTGTCATAGTATTAATACATACTCTCAAGCAACCAGAGACGACTCTCAGTTATCTGGCAGCGACCGCTCCCCACGGGTGCCGGTTAAATGAGAGTCGACTGTCAGTATTAATACATACTCTCAAGCAACCAGAGATGACTCTGCGTTATCCGGCATCAACCACTCCCCTCGGGTACCTGTTAAATGAGAGTCGACTGTCATAGCATTAATACAAACTCTCAAGCAACCAGAGATGAGTCTCTAAAGTTCTGGCGATTTCTAATTTAAACTAAACAGTGAAACTGAGGCCCTGGGCTGATTGGGTTGCTAGGAGACCAAGTGGGCGGAGCTTATCCCTTTGGCAGCTATTGGATAAAAACAATTATTCCTCTCCCTGTAATTAGGACTTCATTTTTCTTTTCTTTTTGTTGCATCAACCTAGAGGCGTGGATGATGGGTTGTGTTGTCAAATTTCGAGGTTGGGGGGCCTGTACTTTTGTTGTTTTGTGCGTCGCCGCGATGCCATCACTCTTTTATATATATAGATAGATTTGATATGTTGTAATAATAATATAATAAGCTGTGCCCGGCCACGCGTTGCTGTGGCTTATGGGAATTCTTTGTTAGGTAGGTGGAATAACAGTGAAGAGCTTTGTAGCCTGAAAGCCTGGCCATTTTGTTATGTGAATCCTTATTTTGTGAGGTGGAATAGAAATGAATAGGCTTGCTGCTTGGAAGGTTAGGTAGTTGCCTTTTAGGGGAATGTTTTTTGGGGGTGGTAGAATTGTAATGAATAGCCTCGGTGGTTCAAAGCCTGGGTGCTTGCTACCTAGGGGAAATCTTTGGTTGGTCAGCTTCAGAGTTGTATCACTGTTTCAAAGCCTTGGTCGCCTTTTACGAAGGTTAATCTTTTATTGGTCTGGTTGAATTGCACTGAATATCCTTGCAGCTCCAACGTCTGGCTGTATTTATTATTTTGTATTATATATATATATATATATTACAAAATATAGAAAACATGGCAATAAGAATAAGAATAGTAGAACTTCCCGCCCATGGTCCCTGTCCCGAAAAATACTTTGAGTTCCGCGCGCATGCGGACATTGCCTGTTGTAGGTTTTGGCCTTTTTTTGGTGTTGTGATTGTGTTTTTTGTGTGATTGTGTTGTATCTTACTGGAGGCAGGGATGATGGATTGTGTTGCCAATTTTAGAGTTTGTAAGGGGTTGGGTTTTGTTGTTTTGTGAGTCGCCGTGATGCCAAAAGCCTTTTATATATATAGATTATATTACATCATTATTACAATATATCATTATGATCTATATTATTATGCCATAGTGTTATCTATTATTATTATTATTACATTATATCATTATGATCTATATTATTATGCCATAGTGTTATCTATTATTATTATTATTACATTATATCATTATGATCTATATTATTATGCCATAGTGTTATCTATTATTATTATTATTACATTATATCATTATGATCTATATTATTATGCCATAGTGTTATCTATTATTATTATTATTACATTATATCATTATGATCTATATTATTATGCCATAGTGTTATCTATTATTATTATTATTACATTATATCATTATGATCTATATTATTATGCCATAGTGTTATCTATTATTATTATTATTACATTATATCATTATGATCTATATTATTATGCCATAGTGTTATCTATTATTATTATTATTACATTATATCATTATGATCTATATTATTATGCCATAGTGTTATCTATTATATTATTATTACATTATATCGTTATGATCTATATTATTATGCCATAGTGTTATCTATTATATTATTATTATTACATTATATCATTATGATCTATATTATTATGCCATAGTGTTATCTATTATTATTATTATTACATTATATCATTATGATCTATATTATTATGCCATAGTGTTATCTATTATTATTATTATTACATTATATCATTATGATCTATATTATTATGCCATAGTGTTATCTATTATTATTATTATTACATTATATCATTATGATCTATATTATTATGCCATAGTGTTATCTATTATTATTATTATTACATTATATCATTATGATCTATATTATTATGCCATAGTGTTATCTATTATTATTATTATTACATTATATCATTATGATCTATATTATTATGCCATAGTGTTATCTATTATTATTATTATTACATTATATCATTATGATCTATATTATTATGCCATAGTGTTATCTATTATTATTATTATTACATTATATCATTATGATCTATATTATTATGCCATAGTGTTATCTATTATATTATTATTACATTATATCGTTATGATCTATATTATTATGCCATAGTGTTATCTATTATTATTATTATTACATTATATCATTATGATCTATATTATTATGCCATAGTGTTATCTATTATATTATTATTACATTATATCATTATGATCTATATTATTATGCCATAGTGTTATCTATTATTATTATTATTACATTATATCATTATGATCTATATTATTATGCCATAGTGTTATCTATTCTATTATTATTACATTATATCATTATGATCTATATTATTATGCCATAGTGTTATCTATTCTATTATTATTACATTATATCGTTATGATCTATATTATTATGCCATAGTGTTATCTATTCTATTATTATTACATTATATCATTATGATCTATATTATTATGCCATAGTGTTATCTATTCTATTATTATTACATTATATCGTTATGATCTATATTATTATGCCATAGTGTTATCTATTATATTATTATTACATTATATCGTTATGATCTATATTATTATGCCATAGTGTTATCTATTATTATTATTATTATTACATTATATCATTATGATCTATATTATTATGCCATAGTGTTATCTATTATTATTATTATTATTACATTATATCATTATGATCTATATTATTATGCCATAGTGTTATCTATTATATTATTATTACATTATATCATTATGATCTATATTATTATGCCATAGTGTTATCTATTATTATTATTATTATATTACATTATTATTTTTATTATCATATTATATCATATATTATATTATATTACATCATTATTACAATATATCATTATGATCTATATTATTATGCCATAGTTATCTATTATTATTATTATTACATTATATCATTATGATCTATATTATTATGCCATAGTGTTATCTATTATATTATTATTACATTATATCATTATGATCCGTATTATTATGCCATAGTGTTATCTATTATATTATTATTACATTATATCATTATGATCCGTATTATTATGCCAAAGTGTTATCTATTATATTATTATTATATTACATTATTATATTTATTATCATATTATATCATATATTATATTATATTACATCATTATTACAATATATCATTATGATCTATATTATTATGCCATAGTGTTATCTATTATTATTATTATATTACATTATTATATTTATTATCATATTATATCATATATTATATTATATTACGTCATTATTACAATATATCATTATGATCTATATTATTATGCCATAGTGTTATCTATTATATTATTATTACATTATATCGTTATGATCTATATTATTATGCCATAGTGTTATCTATTATTATTATTATATTACATTATTATATTTATTATCATATTATATCATATATTATATTATATTACATCATTATTACAATATTTCATTATGATCTATATTATTATGCCATAGTGTTATCTATTATTATTATTATATTACATTATTATATTTATTATCATATTATATCATATATTATATTATATTACGTCATTATTACAATATTTCATTATGATCTATATTATTATGCCATAGTATTATCTATTATTATTATTATTATATTACATTATTATATTTATTATCATATTATATCATATATTATATTACATCATTATTACAATATTTCATTATGATCTATATTATTATGCCATAGTGTTATCTATTATATTATTATTACATTATATCGTTATGATCTATATTATTATGCCATAGTGTTATCTATTATATTATTATTATTTTATATCATATATTACCTATTATCTAATCTATTACATTATAACATTATTCCCTGATTATTCATTATAATTAATATAATGAAATATAATATAATATAATGATAATAGGTAATATAATTATATTATATTATATTACATCATTATTACAATATTTCATTATGATCTATATTATTATGCCATAGTGTTATCTATTATATTATTATTACATTATATCATTATGATCTATATTATTATGCCATAGTGTTATCTATTATATTATTATTATATTATATCATATATTACCTATTATCTAATCTATTACATTATAACATTATTCCCTGATTATTCATTATAATTAATATAATGAAATATAATGTAATATAATGATAATAGGTAATATAATTATATTATATTATATTACATCATTATTACATCATTATGATCTATATTATTATGCCATAGTGTTATCTATAGATATAATATATAATAGATAACACTATGGCATAATAATATAGATCATAATGATATATTGTAATAATGATGTAATATAATATAATATATGATATAATATGATAATAAATATAATAATGTAATATAATAATAATAATAATAATAATAATAATAATAATAATAATAATAATAATAATAGATAACACTATGGCATAATAATATAGATCATAATGATGTAATAATGATGTAATATAATATAATTATATTACCTATTATCATTATATTATATTATATTTCATTATATTAATTATAATGAATAATCAGGGAATAATGTTATAATGTAATAGATTAGATAATAGGTAATATATGATACAATATAATAATAATAATAGATAACACTATGGCATAATAATATAGATCATAATGATATAATGTAATAATAATATAATAAGATAACACTATGGCATAATAATATAGATCATAATGATATAATGTAATAATAATATAGGTAATATAATATATGATATAATAAATATATATAATTTGATAGATAATATTAACATATTTATATAATATAGATTACGTTATAATATACTAATACATGTAATAAATGTAATATAATATAATATATAATACAGAACATATAAGAATATAATTATGATACTAATAAATAATAAATAATTTAATTATATCTCTCTCTGTCTCTCTCTCTCTCTATATATATATGGAATATAATAATTAGAAATCTGATAATAATATCGAATAAATGTAATATAAGAAATAAAGCAGAATATATATAAACTATAATAATATTTAAATCTCATCTATAATAAATATCTAATTTAATTATATATATATATCTATATCTCTCTATATATATGGAATATAATAATTATAAATCTGATAATAATATCGAATAAATGTAATATAAGAAATAAAGCAGAATATATTTAAACTATAATAATATTTAAATCTCATCTATAATAAATATCTAATTTAATTATATCTCTCTCTCTCTCTCTCTATATATATATATGGAATATAATAATTATAAATCTGATAATAGTATCGAATAAATGTAATTTAAGAAATAAAGCAGAATATATATAAACTATAATAATATTTAAATATCATCTATAATAAATATCTAATTTAATTATATATATATATATATATATCTCTATATATATATGGAATATAATAATTATAAATCTGATAATAATATCGAATAAATGTAATATAAGAAATAAAGCAGAATATATATATAAACTATAATAATATTATTAATAATAATGTGTTTCCAGGTCGCGGGATTATTCCGCTCCGGTGAACTTCATTAGCGCCGGAATATAATAATGGAATATGGAATATAATAATTATAAATCTGATAATAATATCGAATAAATGTAATATAAGAAATAAAGCAGAATATATATAAACTATAATAATATTATTAATAATAATATGTTTCCAGGTCGCGGGATTATTCCGCTCCGGTGAACTTCATTAGCGCCGGAATATAATAATGGAATATGGAATATAATAATTATAAATCTGATAATAATATCGAATAAATGTAATATAAGAAATAAAGCAGAATATATATATAAACTATAATAATATTATTAATAATAATATGTTTCCAGGTCGCGGGATTATTCCGCTCCGGTGAACTTCATTAGCGCCGGAATATAATAATGGAATATGGAATATAATAATTATAAATCTGATAATAATATCGAAGAAATGTAATATAAGAAATAAAGCAGAATATATATATAAACTATAATAATATTATTAATAATAATGTGTTTCCAGGTCGCGGGATTATTCCGCTCCGGTGAACTTCATTAGCGCCGGAATATAATAATGGAATATGAAATATAATAATTATAAATCTGATAATAATATCGAATAAATGTAATATAAGAAATAAAGCAGAATATATATAAACTATAATAATATTTAAATCTCATCTATAATAAATATCTAATTTAATTATATCTCTCTCTCTCTCTCTCTCTCTATATATATATATATATATGGAATATAATAATTATAAATCTGATAATAATATCGAATAAATGTAATATAAGAAATAAAGCAGAATATATATATAAACTATAATAATATTATTAATAATAATATGTTTCCAGGTCGCGGGATTATTCCGCTCCGGTGAACTTCATTAGCGCCGGAATATAATAATGGAATATGGAATATAATAATTATAAATCTGATAATAATATCGAATAAATGTAATATAAGAAATAAAGCAGAATATATATATATAAACTATAATAATATTATTAATAATAATGTGTTTCCAGGTCGCGGGATTATTCCGCTCCGGTGAACTTCATTAGCGCCGGAATATAATAATGGAATATGGAATATAATAATTATAAATCTGATAATAATATCGAATAAATGTAATATAAGAAATAAAGCAGAATATATATATATAAACTATAATAATATTATTAATAATAATGTGTTTCCAGGTCGCGGGATTATTCCGCTCCGGTGAACTTCATTAGCGCCGGAATATAATAATGGAATATGGAATATAATAATTATAAATCTGATAATAATATCGAATAAATGTAATATAAGAAATAAAGCAGAATATATATATATAAACTATAATAATATTATTAATAATAATGTGTTTCCAGGTCGCGGGATTATTCCGCTCCGGTGAACTTCATTAGCGCCGGAATATAATAATGGAATATGGAATATAATAATTATAAATCTGATAATAATATCGAATAAATGTAATATAAGAAATAAAGCAGAATATATATATAAACTATAATAATATTATTAATAATAATATATTTCCAGGTCGCGGGATTATTCCGCTCCGGTGAACTTCATTAGCGCCGGAATATTATAATGGAATATGGAATATAATAATTATAAATCTGATAATAATATCGAATAAATGTAATATAAGAAATAAAGCAGAATATATATATAAACTATAATAATATTATTAATAATAATATGTTTCCAGGTCGCGGGATTATTCCGCTCCGGTGAACTTCATTAGCGCCGGAATATAATAATGGAATATGGAATATAATAATTATAAATCTGATAATAATATCGAATAAATGTAATATAAGAAATAAAGCAGAATATATATATAAACTATAATAATATTATTAATAATAATGTGTTTCCAGGTCGCGGGATTATTCCGCTCCGGTGAACTTCATTAGCGCCGGAATATAATAATGGAATATGGAATATAATAATTATAAATCTGATAATAATATCGAATAAATGTAATATAAGAAATAAAGCAGAATATATATATAAACTATAATAATATTATTAATAATAATGTGTTTCCAGGTCGCGGGATTATTCCGCTCCGGTGAACTTCATTAGCGCCGGAATATAATAATGGAATATGGAATATAATAATTATAAATCTGATAATAATATCGAATAAATGTAATATAAGAAATAAAGCAGAATATATATATATAAACTATAATAATATTATTAATAATAATGTGTTTCCAGGTCGCGGGATTATTCCGCTCCGGTGAACTTCATTAGCGCCGGAATATAATAATGGAATATGGAATATAATAATTATAAATCTGATAATAATATCGAATAAATGTAATATAAGAAATAAAGCAGAATGTATATATAAACTATAATAATATTATTAATAATAATATGTTTCCAGGTCGCGGGATTATTCCGCTCCGGTGAACTTCATTAGCGCCGGAATATAATAATGGAATATGGAATATAATAATTATAAATCTGATAATAATATCGAATAAATGTAATATAAGAAATAAAGCAGAATATATATATAAACTATAATAATATTATTAATAATAATATGTTTCCAGGTCGCGGGATTATTCCGCTCCGGTGAACTTCATTAGCGCCGGAATATAATAATGGAATATGGAATATAATAATTATAAATCTGATAATAATATCGAATAAATGTAATATAAGAAATAAAGCGGAATATATATATAAACTATAATAATATTATTAATAATAATATATTTCCAGCTCGCGGGATTATTCCGCTCCGGTGAACTTCATTAGCGCCGGAATATAATAATGGAATATGGAATATAATAATTATAAATCTGATAATAATATCGAATAAATGTAATATAAGAAATAAAGCAGAATATATATATAAACTATAATAATATTATTAATAATAATGTGTTTCCAGGTCGCGGGATTATTCCGCTCCGGTGAACTTCATTAGCGCCGGAATATAATAATGGAATATGGAATATAATAATTATAAATCTGATAATAATATCGAATAAATGTAATATAAGAAATAAAGCAGAATATATATATATATAAACTATAATAATATTATTAATAATAATGTGTTTCCAGGTCGCGGGATTATTCCGCTCCGGTGAACTTCATTAGCGCCGGAATATAATAATGGAATATGGAATATAATAATTATAAATCTGATAATAATATCGAATAAATGTAATATAAGAAATAAAGCAGAATATATATATATATAAACTATAATAATATTATTAATAATAATGTGTTTCCAGGTCGCGGGATTATTCCGCTCCGGTGAACTTCATTAGCGCCGGAATATAATAATGGAATATGGAATATAATAATTATAAATCTGATAATAATATCGAATAAATGTAATATAAGAAATAAAGCAGAATATATATATATATACTATAATAATATTATTAATAATAATATATTTCCAGGTCGCGGGATTATTCCGCTCCGGTGAACTTCATTAGCGCCGGAATATAATAATGGAATATGGAATATAATAATTATAAATCTGATAATAATATCGAATAAATGTAATATAAGAAATAAAGCAGAATATATATATAAACTATAATAATATTATTAATAATAATGTGTTTCCAGGTCGCGGGATTATTCCGCTCCGGTGAACTTCATTAGCGCCGGAATATAATAATGGAATATGGAATATAATAATTATAAATCTGATAATAATATCGAATAAATGTAATATAAGAAATAAAGCAGAATGTATATATAAACTATAATAATATTATTAATAATAATATGTTTCCAGGTCGCGGGATTATTCCGCTCCGGTGAACTTCATTAGCGCCGGAATATAATAATGGAATATGGAATATAATAATTATAAATCTGATAATAATATCGAATAAATGTAATATAAGAAATAAAGCAGAATATATATATAAACTATAATAATATTATTAATAATAATGTGTTTCCAGGTCGCGGGATTATTCCGCTCCGGTGAACTTCATTAGCGCCGGAATATAATAATGGAATATGGAATATAATAATTATAAATCTGATAATAATATCGAATAAATGTAATATAAGAAATAAAGCAGAATATATATATATAAACTATAATAATATTATTAATAATAATGTGTTTCCAGGTCGCGGGATTATTCCGCTCCGGTGAACTTCATTAGCGCCGGAATATAATAATGGAATATGGAATATAATAATTATAAATCTGATAATAATATCGAATAAATGTAATATAAGAAATAAAGCAGAATATATATATAAACTATAATAATATTATTAATAATAATATGTTTCCAGGTCGCGGGATTATTCCGCTCCGGTGAACTTCATTAGCGCCGGAATATAATAATGGAATATGGAATATAATAATTATAAATCTGATAATAATATCGAATAAATGTAATATAAGAAATAAAGCAGAATATATATATAAACTATAATAATATTATTAATAATAATGTGTTTCCAGGTCGCGGGATTATTCCGCTCCGGTGAACTTCATTAGCGCCGGAATATAATAATGGAATATGGAATATAATAATTATAAATCTGATAATAATATCGAATAAATGTAATATAAGAAATAAAGCAGAATATATATATAAACTATAATAATATTATTAATAATAATATGTTTCCAGGTCGCGGGATTATTCCGCTCCGGTGAACTTCATTAGCGCCGGAATATAATAATGGAATATGGAATATAATAATTATAAATCTGATAATAATATCGAATAAATGTAATATAAGAAATAAAGCAGAATATATATATATAAACTATAATAATATTATTAATAATAATGTGTTTCCAGGTCGCGGGATTATTCCGCTCCGGTGAACTTCATTAGCGCCGGAATATAATAATGGAATATGGAATATAATAATTATAAATCTGATAATAATATCGAATAAATGTAATATAAGAAATAAAGCAGAATATATATATATACTATAATAATATTATTAATAATAATATATTTCCAGGTCGCGGGATTATTCCGCTCCGGTGAACTTCATTAGCGCCGGAATATAATAATGGAATATGGAATATAATAATTATAAATCTGATAATAATATCGAATAAATGTAATATAAGAAATAAAGCAGAATATATATATAAACTATAATAATATTATTAATAATAATGTGTTTCCAGGTCGCGGGATTATTCCGCTCCGGTGAACTTCATTAGCGCCGGAATATAATAATGGAATATGGAATATAATAATTATAAATCTGATAATAATATCGAATAAATGTAATATAAGAAATAAAGCAGAATGTATATATAAACTATAATAATATTATTAATAATAATATGTTTCCAGGTCGCGGGATTATTCCGCTCCGGTGAACTTCATTAGCGCCGGAATATAATAATGGAATATGGAATATAATAATTATAAATCTGATAATAATATCGAATAAATGTAATATAAGAAATAAAGCAGAATATATATATAAACTATAATAATATTATTAATAATAATGTGTTTCCAGGTCGCGGGATTATTCCGCTCCGGTGAACTTCATTAGCGCCGGAATATAATAATGGAATATGGAATATAATAATTATAAATCTGATAATAATATCGAATAAATGTAATATAAGAAATAAAGCAGAATATATATATATAAACTATAATAATATTATTAATAATAATGTGTTTCCAGGTCGCGGGATTATTCCGCTCCGGTGAACTTCATTAGCGCCGGAATATAATAATGGAATATGGAATATAATAATTATAAATCTGATAATAATATCGAATAAATGTAATATAAGAAATAAAGCAGAATATATATATAAACTATAATAATATTATTAATAATAATATGTTTCCAGGTCGCGGGATTATTCCGCTCCGGTGAACTTCATTAGCGCCGGAATATAATAATGGAATATGGAATATAATAATTATAAATCTGATAATAATATCGAATAAATGTAATATAAGAAATAAAGCAGAATATATATATAAACTATAATAATATTATTAATAATAATGTGTTTCCAGGTCGCGGGATTATTCCGCTCCGGTGAACTTCATTAGCGCCGGAATATAATAATGGAATATGGAATATAATAATTATAAATCTGATAATAATATCGAATAAATGTAATATAAGAAATAAAGCAGAATATATATATAAACTGTAATAATATTATTAATAATAATGTGTTTCCAGGTCGCGGGATTATTCCGCTCCGGTGAACTTCATTAGCGCCGGAATATAATAATGGAATATGGAATATAATAATTATAAATCTGATAATAATATCGAATAAATGTAATATAAGAAATAAAGCAGAATATATATATAAACTATAATAATATTATTAATAATAATATGTTTCCAGGTCGCGGGATTATTCCGCTCCGGTGAACTTCATTAGCGCCGGAATATAATAATGGAATATGGAATATAATAATTATAAATCTGATAATAATATCGAATAAATGTAATATAAGAAATAAAGCAGAATATATATATAAACTATAATAATATTATTAATAATAATATGTTTCCAGGTCGCGGGATTATTCCGCTCCGGTGAACTTCATTAGCGCTGGAATATAATAATGGGATATGGAATATAATAATTATAAATCTGATAATAATATCGAATAAATGTAATATAAGAAATAAAGCAGAATATATATATAAACTGTAATAATATTATTAATAATAATATGTTTCCAGGTCGCGGGATTATTCCGCTCCGGTGAACTTCATTAGCGCCGGAATATAATAATGGAATATGGAATATAATAATTATAAATCTGATAATAATATCGAATAAATGTAATATAAGAAATAAAGCAGAATATATATATATAAACTATAATAATATTATTAATAATAATATGTTTCCAGGTCGCGGGATTATTCCGCTCCGGTGAACTTCATTAGCGCCGGATTGAAGAAAACGGCGGCCGAAGAAACAATAACCGATGAAGAAGAAGAAGGAGATTCAGAGGAAGACGAAGAAGGAGGGAAAAAGAATCGGAAAAAGCAGGAAAAAACCCCCAAAAAGGAGTTCGTCCCGAAAAGGCTGAAGACGGTACGACTGTTACTGTTGTTATTATTGTTCTATTTTTATTACAATATATTATTTTTATATTATTATTATTATTATTATTACATATTATGTAATAGTATTATATTTATTATATACTATCTATATATATAAAAGAGTGATGGCATCACGGCAATTCACAAAACAACAAAAGGACAGGCCCCCCCAACCTCAAAATTTGACAACACAACCCATCATCCACGCCTCAAGGTTGATACTAATTATTATATATTATTTATATATTTATATTTAATTATATATATTATATATTAGTTGATATTAATTATTATATTATATTATTATATTATATTATTATTATATTATTACAATATATTATTTTTATATTATTATTATTATTACATATTATATAGTAGTATTATATTTATTATATACTATCTATATATATAAAAGAGTGATGGCATCACGGCAATTCACAAAACAACAAAAGGACAGGCCCCCCCAACCTCAAAATTTGACAACACAACCCATCATCCACGCCTCAAGGTTGATACTAATTATTATATATTATTTATATATTTATATTTAATTATATATATTATATATTAGTTGATATTAATTATTATATTATATTATTATATTATATTATTATTATATTATTACAATATATTTTTATATTATTATTATTAACATATTATATAGTAGTATTATATTTATTATATACTATTGTTATTATATTATAATATAATACTACTGTTTATTATATTATTTTATATTTATATTAGTATATTATATTGTTATATTATAACTATAATATAATATAATATTAAATTATTAATTATTATATTATTAATTGTTATATTATTATTATATTATTATATTATTATATTATTACAATATATTATTTTTATATTATTATTATTACATATTATATAGTAGTATTATATTTATTATATACTATTGTTATTATATTATATTATCCTACTGTTTATTATATTATTTTATATTTATATTAGTATATTATATTGTTATATTATAACTATAATATAATATAATATTAAATTATTAATTATTATATTATTATATTATTATATTATTATTATATTATTATTATATTATTACAATATATTATTTTTATATTATTATTATTATTAAATATTATATAGTAGTATTATATTTATTATATACTATTGTTATTATATTATAATATAATACTACTGTTTATTATATTATTTTATATTTATATTAGTATATTATATTGTTATATTATATTATAACAATATAATATTATAATATAATATTATATTATATTATTAATTAATTAATTATTTATATTATATTATATTATTAATTATTATATTATTATTATATTATTATATTATTATATTATTACAATATACTATTTTTATATTATTATTATTATTACATATTATATAGTAGTATATTTATTATATACTATTGTTATTATATTATAATATAATACTACTGTTTATTATATTATTTTATATTTATATTAGTATATTATATTGTTATATTATAACAATATAATATTATAATATTATATTATATTATTAATTATTAATATTATATTATATTATATTATATTATATTATTAATTATTATATTATATTATTACAATATATTATTTTTATATTATTATTATTATTACATATTATATAGTAGTATTATATTTATTATATACTATTGTTATTATATTATAATATAATACTACTGTTTATTATATTATTTTATATTTATATTAGTATATTATATTGTTATATTATATAATAACAATATAATATTATAATATAATATTATAATATATTATTAATTATTAATTAATTAATTATTTATATTATATTATATTATTAATTATTATTATATTATTATTAATTATAATATTATATTATATTATATTAGTATATTATATTGTGCAGGCTGTGAACCTAATTATATTATGTTAGTATATTATATTATATTATTATTAGTACAGTAGTAGTATATTTGTGCAGGGTGTGAATGTAATATTATTATATCATTTTATTATATTTATTAGATTCTGTTAGTATATTATATTGTAATTATTGTATTGTATTGTATTATTATTATAATATTTACTACTACAATTATTGACTTATATTTTCATTGTTATATTATTACAATATATCATTATGATCTATATTGTTATATTTTTTATTATATTAGGATTATTACATTATTTACTACTATAATTTTATTATTTACTATTATATTCTCATTATTATATCGTATTATATATATAATATATATTATATATTATATATGATATCATATTATATCGTTATATTATTCTCATTATATTATTATTTACTACTATAATTATTGAGTGTTATTATATTTTCATTGTTATATCATTTATTATTAGATTAGGATTAGGACTTCATTTTTCTTTTCTTTTTGTTGTATCAACCTAGAGGCGTGGATGATGGGTTGTGTTGTCAAATTTCGAGGTTGGGGGGCCTGTAGTTTTGTTGTTTTGTGCGTCGCCGCGATGCCATCACTCTTTTATATATATAGATTATTAGTAGTATAATATTGTATTCCATTATATTATTATTATCAACATGATACATATATGCAATATATTATATATTTATAACTTATTATAAATTATATATATGTGTGTGTATATAAATAAAATTATATATTTGTATATTATATTTTATATTATATTGTTATAAGGTCATGGTGTGAACTTATGATATTATGATATTATTCATATATATAATTATTATTGTTTCCGCAGGGCATGAACTTCAAGCCGAGCCAAAGGGCCTTTTTTGGGGGGACGAAGTCTTTTTTGGATTTTGGGAGCTGGGAGCGACACACCAAGGGGATCGGGCAGAAACTCCTCCAGAAAATGGGGTACGTCCCCGGAAGGGGCCTCGGCAAGAACGCACAAGGTAATAATATTATGTATCATTATATATGATTATTATTATTATTATATCATATGACATTTTATTGTTTTTATTATTCATGTCATTATATCATATAATTTTTATTATATTATTATTATTATTTTATGTTATTATTAATGGGGTACGTCCCCGGAAGGGGCCTCGGCAAGAACGCACAAGGTAATAATATTATGTATCATTATATATGATTATTATTATTATTATATCATATGACATTTTATTGTTTTTATTATTCATGTCATTATATCATATAATTTTTATTATATTATTATTATTATTTTATGTTATTATTAATGGGGTACGTCCCCGGAAGGGGCCTCGGCAAGAACGCACAAGGTAATAATATTATGTATCATTATATATGATTATTATTATTATTATATCATATGACATTTTATTGTTTTTATTATTCATGTCATTATATCATATTACTTTTATTATATTTATTATTATTTTATATTATTATTAATGGGGTACGTCCCCGGAAGGGGCCTCGGCAAGAACGCACAAGGTAATAATATTATGTATCATTATATATGATTATTATTATATCATATGACATTTTATTGTTTTTATTATTCATGTCATTATATCATATAATTTTTATTATATTATTATTATTATTTTATGTTATTATTAATGGGGTACGTCCCCGGAAGGGGCCTCGGCAAGAACGCACAAGGTAATAATATTATGTATCATTATATATGATTATTATTATTATTATATCATATGACATTTTATTGTTTTTATTCATGTCATTATATCATATTACTTTTATTATATTTATTATTATTTTATATTATTATTAATGGGGTACGTCCCCGGAAGGGGCCTCGGCAAGAACGCACAAGGTAATAATATTATGTATCATTATATATGATTATTATTATATCATATGACATTTTATTGTTTTTATTATTCATGTCATTATATCATATAATTTTTATTATATTATTATTATTATTTTATGTTATTATTAATGGGGTACGTCCCCGGAAGGGGCCTCGGCAAGAACGCACAAGGTAATAATATTATGTATCATTATATATTATTATTATTATTATATCATATGACACTTTATTGTTTTTATTATTCATGTCATTATATCATATAATTTTTATTATATTATTATTATTATTATTTTAAGTTATTATTAATGGGGTACGTCCCCGGAAGGGGCCTCGGCAAGAACGCACAAGGTAATAATATTATGTATCATTATATATGATTATTATTATTATTATATCATATGACATTTTATTGTTTTTATTATTCATGTCATTATATCATATTACTTTTATTATATTATTATTATTATTATTTTATATTATTATTTATGGGGTACGTCCCCGGAAGGGGCCTCGGCAAGAACGCACAAGGTAATTATAATTATTGGCTGTTATTATAGTTTCATTATTATATCATATTATTATTTTCATTATATTATTATTATATTATTTACTGCTATAATTATTGGCTGTTATTATAGTTTCATTATATCATATTATTATTTTCATTATATTATTATTATATTATTTACTGCTATAATTATTGACTGTTTCATATTTTCATTATTATATCATATTATTATATTAATATTTTCATTATATTATTTACTACTAGCTGTGCCCGGCCACGCGTTGCTGTGGCGAAGTCTGGTGGTCTGGGAAATAAAGTATTGAGGAATTGGTGGTAGTTAAGGTCAAGGGTAAAGGTTTTCCCCAGACATTAAGTCCAGTCGTGTCTGACTCTGGAGGTTGGTGCTCATCTCCATTTCTAAGCCGAAGAGCCGGCGTTGTCCGTAGACTCCTCCAAGGTCATGTGGGATGACTACATGGAGCGGCGTTACCTTCCCGCCGGAGCAGTACCTATTGATGCACTCACATTTGCATGTTTTCGAACTTCTGGGTTGGCAGAAGCTGGGGCTAATAGTGGGGGCTCTCTCCGCTCCCCCAATTCAAACCTGTGGCCTTTCGGTCCAGAAGTTCAGCAGCTCAGCGCTTTAACACGCTGCGCCATCAGGGGATATTATTTCCTAAAGGTTGTGAATATACAATATTTCTGATTGGTTTTTTTTGTTTGTTGGAGGCAAGTATGAATGCTGCAATTAGGAAAAAGGATTAGGATGTAATGGCCTTGCAGCTTTAAAGCCTGGCTGTT
>NW_026943868.1:0-17500 GCF_035594765.1 Anolis carolinensis
ACGGTGACTCATTTCCAATGGGTACTCATCCAGGATAGTATCCAGTCGGCGACCCGTTTTCAGTGGGTACTTGTCCGGGATCGAGAGTTTTCCATGGGTACTTGTCCAGGATAGTTTCCAAACGGCGACCCGTTGTCAGTGGGTACTCGTCCAGGATAACATCTGGTCGGCGACCCGTTGTCAATGCGTACTTGTCCGGGATTGAGAATTTTCCATGGATAGTCGTCCAGGATAATATCCAGTCGACGACCAGTTTTCACTGGGTACTCGTCCAGGATCGATGGTTTCCAATGGGTACTCATCCAGGATAATATCCAGTCGGCGACTCATTTTCAATGGGTACTCGTCCGGGATAGTTTCCAAACGGCGACCCGTTGTCAATGGGTACTCATCCGGGATCGAGAGTTTTCCATGGGTAGGCGTCCAGGATAGTTTCCAAACGGGGACCCGTTGTCAGTGGGTACTCGTCCAGGATAACATCTGGTCGGCGACCTGTTTTCACTGGGTACTCATCCAGGATCGACAGTTTTCCATGGGTACTCGTCCAGGATAACATCTGGTCGGCGAACCGTTTTCACTGGGTACTTGTCCAGGATCGATGGTTTCCAATGGGTAGTCGTCCAGGATAGTATCCAGTCGGCGACTCATTTTCAACGGGTACACGTCCAGGATAGTTTCCGAACGGCGACCCATTGTCAGTGGGTACTCGTCCAGGATAACATCTGGTCGGCGACCCGTTTTCACTGGGTACTTGTCCGGGATCGACAGTTTTCCATGGGTACTCGTCCAGGATAACATCTGGTTGGCAACCCGCTTTCACTGGGTACTCGTCTGGGATCAATAGTTTTCCATGGGTACTTGTACAGGATAACATCTGGTTGGCAACCTGTTTTCACTGGGTACTCGTCTGGGATCAATAGTTTTCCATGGGTACTTGTACAGGATAACATCTGGTTGGCAATCCGTTTTCACTGGGTACTCGTCTGGGATCGATGGTTTCCAATGGGTACTCGTCCAGGATAACATCTGGTTGGCAACCCGTTTTCACTGGGTACTCGTCAAAGATCCAGTTTCCAATGGGTACTCGTCCAGGATAACATCTGGTTGGCAATCTGTTTTCACTGGGTACTCGTTCGGGATCGACAGTTTTCCATGGGTAGTCATCCAGGATAATATCCAGTCGGCGACCCGTTTCCAATGGGTACTCATCCAGGATATTATCCAGACGCCAACCCATTGTCAATGGGTACTCATCCAGGGTTGACAATTTTCCATGGATAGTCATCCAGGATAGGATCCAGATGGCGACCCGTTTTCAATGGGTACTCATCCAGGATAATGTCCAGTCAGCAACCCGGGATAATATCCAGACGGCAACCCGTTTCCAATGGGTAGTTGTCCGGGATAGCTAACAGATGGTGACCCGTTTCCAATGGGTAGTTGTCCAGGATAATATTCAGACGGCGATCTGTTTTCAATGGGTACTCATCCGGGATAACATCCAGTTGGCGACCCGTTTTCAATGGGTACTCGTCCAGGATAACAACAAATCGACGACCTGTTTTATCTGGGTACTCATCCGGGATCGACCGTTTTCAATGGGTACTTGTCCAGGACATGTTCCGGACGGCGACCCGTTTTGGCCCAAAGAGGGTCCATTGATCCAAAGGAAGGGGAGGAGGGGTGATCCAGGTGTCAGAGCAACGTCTGTGTTTGTTTTACAAAAGAGGGGGGTCTTTCCGGGGGGGGGGGGTCACGTAGTGACGGCCTCCAGGTAGCTCTGCAGCTTGCGGACGGTGCTCTCGTCCAGGGAGAAGAGGTCGAAGTCGAAGGTGGTGGTGGTGACGTTGAAGTGTCCCGTCTCCTCGATCAGGTTCACGATCTGCTGGAGGACGTTCCGCTCCCGCAAGGCCATCAGGCGCCGGTGCAGCTCCACCAGCTCGTCCGTGTAGGCCTGGAACGGGACGGGGGGGGAAAGGGGCGGTCAGTCAGTCTGCCAGGGAAGGGGCGTGGCCTCCCCCTCCCGGTCCCCAGGGCCGAATCAGTGGCCCCGCCCACCTTGTCGTAGGTGCCTTTCTTCAGCATCTTCTCCGACTTGCTGCAGGACTCGGGGCTCTTCCGCCCGGAAACCTGGACGAGAGAGAGAGAGAGAGAGAGAGTGAGAGAGAGGGCTCGAATGGTTATGATTGCCATGGGGCTGAGCGGGGTGGCCATCGGTCAGGAGGGATTGAGTGGTGTCTTCCTTGATGGGGGAGTGGGGTCGGGACAGACTGGGGGGGCCTCTGGGGGGCCAGGTAGAGGGGTAGATCGTTTAGACAGACTGACCGGAAATGCAGGCGGACGTGAAGACAGACGGACAGATACACCAACATATGGACTGACATATGGACAGACACACCGACATACAGACAGATGGACAAACAGATGGGCAGATGGACAGACTGACATACGGACGGACAGACAGACAGATGGAGAGATACACCAACATATGGACTGACATATGGACCGACGGACACACCGACATATGGATGGACATACAGACGGACGGATGGACAAACAGATGGACAGATGGATGGAGAGACTGACATACGGATGGACAGACAAATGGATGGACAGACGGACGGATACACCAACATACGGACTGACATATGGACAGATAGACAGACAGACACACTGACAGACACACCGACATACAGATGGACAAACAGATGGGCAGGTGGACAGACAGAGTGACATACGGACGGACAGACAGACAAACAGACAGATGGAGAGATACACCAACATATGGACGGACATATTGACAGACATACAGACAGATGGACAAACAGATGGGCAGATGGACAGACATACGGACGGACAGACGGACAGACAGACAGACAGACAGATGGAGAGTTACACCAACAACAGACGGACAGACCGACATATGGATGGACATACAGACAGACGGACGGACAAACAGATGGACAGATGGACGGAGAGACTGGCATACGGACGGACAAACAGATGGACAGACGGACAGATACACCAACATACGGACAGACAGATGGGACAGACGGACGGACAGACCGACATACAGACAAGACGGACATACGGATGGACAGACAAACAGACAGAGAGATACACCCAACATACAGACAGACGTATGGACAGATATACAGGCAGACGGACACACCGACATATGGATGGACATACAGACAGACGGACGGACAAACAGATGGACGGAGAGACTGACATACGGATGGACAGACAAATGGATGGACAGACGGATACACCAACATACGGACAGACAGATGGACAGACAGACGGACAGACCGACATACAGACAGACGGACATACGGATGGACAAACAGACAGAGAGATACCAACATACAGACAGACGTATGGACAGACAGACAGGCGGACAGAGAGATGGACGGATAGACCACGATACGGACGGATGGACGGACAAAGAGATGGACAGAGTAGGTTGACATACGGATGGACATACAGATGAATGGATGGATGGATAGACAGGCAGATGGATGGACTGACTGACATAGGGACGGACGGACAGATACACGGACAGACGGATGGAATGTGAATACTGTAAACACATCAATAATAAACATGGGGGGCCACCTTGTTGTGGGCGGGGGGCGGCTTCTGGGCGGGGGGCCCCTCTCGGCCGGGGAGGCAGGAGTCCACGCTGTTGTCGCTCTCGCTGTCGCTGGGGCTGAGCCTGCGCGGGCGGAGGAGGCACATCGTTAGCATCAGAGTTAATACAATACGGTTTCCTGTTCCCGGCCCACCACGTCATTGTGCCCGGACCCCACTGAGGGGCAGGAGGGGCGGCCACCTCACCTGGCGTCCCGCCCGACCGGGGTGGCCTTGGGGGGCCCCTCGTCCCCGCCGGAAGAGCTGTCGTCCTCGTCCGACTCCTCCGACTGCAGGTCCTCCACCATCGAGCGCAACGGACCTGCAACAAAGGAAGGCATCCATATTATTATACTATTATTATTATTATTATTGCTATATATTATTATTACTATGACTTAATATTATACTAATCTATATATAATATAATCATACAAGGGGACACACCTTGGCTGTGGTTCTGCGAAGGCTCAAAGTCCGAGTCGGAACTGGAGTCGGAGCTGGAGCTGGAGTTGGAAGGGCTGGACGGGGCCGACTGGAAGGAAGAACGTGGGCGAAACGTCAGGAGAGAATGCTTCTAGGACTTGGCCACACACCCCGCAAGACTCACAACAACCCAAGGCTAAAATATAGTCTCCAATATGGAGCGGTGATCAAAAAATATGGAAAATATGATTGGACTGAGCATGTTCAGACACAGGACTCCCTTTTGTAATATTATAATAAAAAAATAATAAAAAATAATAATAATAATAGAGGGAAGGGGAGAGTGGGGTAATTATTATATATATAATATTATTAATTGTATATATACTACTATCTAATAATAATAATAATAAATTAATAAATTTATTATTATAATAAATTTATAACAATATAATAATAATAATAATAATAATAATAATAATAATAATAATAATATACATCACACAGTCCTAGACACTTGGGAAGTGTTCGACTTGTGATTTTGTGATACGAAATCCAGCATATCTTGTTTGCTGTGTCCTAATAATATTATAATAATAATAGCGGTAAGGGGGAGTGGGGTATTATTAGATATATATATAATATTATTATTAGATAGATATTATTATTAGATATATTATTATTATAATGTATATAATTGTATATATACTACTATGTAATAATACATTAATAAATTAAATAATAATATTATAATAAAATAATAAAATAATATTATAATAAAATAAAATAATATTATAATAAAATAATAATAATAACATAAAATAATATTATAATAAAATAATAATAATAACATAAAATAATAAAATAATATTATAATAAAATAATAATAATAACATAAAATAATAATAATAATAACATAAACTAATAAAATATTATTATAAAATAACAATAATAGTAATAATAATAATAGTAATAAGTCCCTGACCTCGGACTTGAGGGAGGGCTCCTCGTCCTCGGAGTGGGACTCCTCCTCGGTCGCAGCCGTGGCCTCCGGCCCCTTCTTGGCGGGGGCGGCCATCTTGCCCTCCGCCTCAACCTTGCTGCCCTTCTCGGCCTTGGCCGCCGCCCTCTCCTTGGGGGGCTTCTTCTCCGCGAAGGGGCCGCCCCCCCTCGGGGACGGCGTGGAGGACGTCTGTGGGGGTCCCTTCGGCCCCTTGCTGAACCCGGACCCCCCGCCTCCTCCGCTGCTCCCGCCGCCGCTGCTCTTCTTCGGCTTCTTGGCGCTCGGCTTCGGGGACTCTCCCGCCGTCACCGCCGTGGGGGGCCGCTTCCCGGGGGGCTTCGCTTCCGGGGCGTTGTTATTGCTGGCCCCGCCCCCCGCTCCCGATGCCCCGCCCCCTTTGGGGGAGGCGGCCTCGGCCTTGGGGGCCATTTTGGGTTCCTTGAAGGCCGCCTTGGGGAGCAGCGGGGGGCGGTCCTCCTTGCCGGGGGGCTTGCCCTCGACCGGCTTCCGGGACGAGGACGAGGAGGGCTCCTTGGGGGGCTTCCCGGCCTCCGCGTCCCGGGAGGAAGACGACGAGGAGCCGCCCTTGCCGTCCGGGTCCTTCCGGGGGCGCTCGCGGTGCTCACGAGTCACTTTGTGTGGCTTCGAGGCCTTCCCGCCGCCCCCACTCCCGCTTCCGTCACGGTTCGCCTTCTGCGCAAAAAAGAGACATAAGATATAATTTTATAATTCTATAATATGCAGGCAGGCTATTAACCACCTGAAACTACGCCCACAATTCCTTCAATACATGGATGACCTATTCCTGTATATAGACGACTTGCTCATAGCACAAAAAAGAGAGACAAGGAAAAGAACAGGAGCTAACCCTCACATATTGTTACTAATAGTTACTTGTAGTTACTCATAGTTTATTATACAAGTAGTTATTTAAACTTATAGTTACTTGCAGTCTTTGAGTTACTTTGCAAGTAGTTATTTTGCACTTATAGTTACTTGTAGTCTTTGAGTTACTTGTACTTACTTACTAATTGTTGCCAATTTTGTACGCTGCCCTGAGTCCCTTCGGGTGAGAAGGGCGGGATATAAATGTTGGAAATAAATAAATACTTGAGTTACTTGTAGTTACTTATACTGCTAGTAGTTATTAGTATTCCCTTGTAGTTACTTACAATTAGTTATAGCAACTTATAGTTCCTAATAGTTTGTTATTTGTATTTAGTTACTTGAATTACTTGTACTTGCACTGCTAGTAATTAGTATTCCCTTGTAGTTACTTACAGTTAGTTATAGCGACTTATAGTTCCTAATAGTTTATTTGTATTTAGTTACTTGAATTACTTGTACTTGTACTGCTAGTTATTAGTATTCCCTTGTAGTTACTTACAGTTAGTTATTGTGACTTATAGTTCCTAATAGTTTGTTATTTGTATTTAGTTCCTTGAATTACTTGTACTTGTACTGCTAGTTATTAGTATTCCCTTGTAGTTACTTACAGTTAGTTATTGTGACTTATAGTTCCTAATAGTTTGTTATTTGTATTTAGTTACTCGAATTACTTGTACTGTTAGTAATTAGCATTCCCTTGTAGTTACTTACAATTAGTTATAGCGACTTAATAGTTCCTAATAGTTTGTTATTTGTATTTAGTTACTTGAATTACTTGTACTGCTAGTAATTAGTATTCCCTTGTAGTTACTTACAGTTAGTTATAGCGACTTATAGTTCCTAATAGTTTGTTATTTGTATTTAGTTACTTGAATTACTTGTACTGTTAGTAATTAGTATTCCCTTGTAGTTACTTACAGTTAGTTATAGCGACTTATAGTTCCCAATAGTTTGTTATTTGTATTTAGTTACTTGAATTACTTGTACTGCTAGTAATTAGTATTCCCTTGTAGTTAGTTAGTTAGTTATAGCGACTTATAGTTCCAAATAGTTTATTATTTGTATTTAGTTACTTGAATTACTTGTACTGCTAGTAATTAGTATTCCCTTGTAGTTACTTACAGTTACTTATAGCGACTTATAGTTCCTAATAGTTTGTTATTTGGACAGTAGAGTCTCACTTATCCAAGCCTCTGGATTATCCAACACATTTTTGTAGTCAATGTTTTGAATACATCGTGATATTTTGGTGCTAAATTCGTAAATACAGTAATTACTACATAACATTACTGCGTATTGAACTCTCGTCATGGTTCGCCTTCTGCACAAAAAATAAGGTTATACTCACTCTTTTAACTATTTAGGCAGGCTTTTGATAATGGTTAAGAGTATATTAACGACCTGATCGGGCAGGAATTTGAATTCTAGAACAGGCCCAGAATTCCTTCAGTACATGGATGACCTCGTCCTGTATTTAGACGACTTGCTCATAGCAGGCGCCTGGCCCAACGGGTTCTATTAATTAATTGATATGTGATTACTGTCTTTTTATATAGTTTGATTGCATTTGTTTATTTTCTGCAAGCCGCCCCGAGGAGATAGGATACACAAATTTTATTACTGTTGTCGTTAGGAAGATAAACGCAATTAAAGAAGGGCAAAAACAGGAAGGGAAAACAGATCTACATAAATAGATATATATACACACACATACATATATACGCACACATATATATTTATATACATCACGGCCCAATGGGTCCTCCCTCCAGGTGTTTAGGACTCCAACTCCCACAACTCCCAGAATGGTGTATACTGTCGTGCTAGTCTGTTGTATTAATCTGATCCCTCCTGGCAGATGCCATAAATTGATAGGTATCATAGAATCATAGGTATCAGGTAGATACATGCATGTTGTCATCTATTTATATCTTCTATGATAATGGCTAAGAGTATATTAACGACCTGATCGGGCAGGAATTTGAATTCTAGAACAGGCCCAGAATGCCTTCAGTACATGGATGACCTCGTCCTGTATTTAGACGACTTGCTCATAGCAGGCGCCTGGCCCAACGGGTTCTCCCTCCAGGTGTTTAGGACTCCAACTCCCACAACTCCCAGAATGGTGTATACTGTCGTGCTAGTCTGTTGTATTAATCGCTTGACACAATCTGATCCGTCCCGGCAGATGCCATAGATCGATACGTATCAGATAGATAGATGCATGTTGTTATCTGTCAATCCCCGGCGACTCACCTTGGAGCCGTGGGAGGGCTTGGTCTTCTTGGGGTCGGAGAAGGCGGAGAGCGGGATGGTGGGCAGCATCGGGTAGTCCGGGCTCGGGCGGGAGACGCTCTCGGCCCCCTCGGGCATCACCATCACCTGCAACAAACGCAGGAAGGGGTCCAATATAAGCCTCCCTTGGGACCCCTGTAAAGATGCAATTACTACTAATCTTTTTATCCCACCGCTGCCACCAATTTGTAAGGGACTATGAACGACTAACACCAATTTGTAAAGATGCAACCACCAAAGACTCAGGGAGGAGCCCTTTTCCTGTGTTTTTGCTTTCTTCTTCTTCTTCACTTTAGTAACTTGGGTTAGAATATATGCGACAGAGGCTTCGATGTTGGAAGAACAATAACAAGTTTATTCAGGCACAGAGCTTAGGGGTTACAATGTTATTTCTCACTTAGAGGTATTCTTATTAATAGTTACAATACTAGAATGAGATGAATCAACTCTCTAAACTATCACTTCTTTTACTTAGAGAAGTTAAAACCTATTCCTCTGCTCCTTTCTAACTGTTACTTCAATGGATCTCTGTGAGTCCAGCTGGGATTGGTTCCCAAAGTCTGAAACTTGGACTATCCAGTGACTTCAAACCACAGTCACCCCTGTGATATACTATCACAGATTCTCTGTTCCTTACCAGGACACAGACTACATAAAATAAGTCACCAAACTTATTTAAAACTGACTCAAAATGAACAATTGAGTCTCCCTGATCCCATTAACCTGGAATCAATCTTCCCTGTGCCTCATCAGAGCACAGACTACATAAAATAAGTCACCAAACTTATTTAAAACCGACTCAAAATGAACAATTGAGTCTCCCTGATCCCATTAACCTGGAATCAATCTTCCCTGTGCCTCATCAGAGCACAGACTACATTAAATAAGTCACCAAACTTATTTAAAACCGACTCAAAATGAACAATTGAGTCTCCCTGATCCCATTAACCTGGAATCAATCTTCCCTGTGCCTCATCAGAGCACAGACTACATTAAATAAGTCACCAAACTTATTTAAAACCGACTCAAAATGAACAATTGAGTCTCCCTGATCCCATTAACCTGGAATCAATCTTCCCTGTGCCTCATCAGAGCACAGACTACATTAAATAAGTCACCAAACTTATTTAAAACCGACTCAAAATGAACAATTGAGTCTCCCTGATCCCATTAACCTGGAATCAATCTTCCCTGTGCCTCATCAGAGCACAGACTACATTAAATAAGTCACCAAACTTATTTAAAACCGACTCAAAATGAACAATTGAGTCTCCCTGATCCCATTAACCTGGAATCAATCTTCCCTGTGCCTCATCAGAGCACAGACTACATTAAATAAGTCACCAAACTTATTTAAAACCGACTCAAAATGAACAATTGAGTCTCCCTGATCCCATTAACCTGGAATCAATCTTCCCTGTGCCTCATCAGAGCACAGACTACATTAAATAAGTCACCAAACTTATTTAAAACCGACTCAAAATGAACAATTGAGTCTCCCTGATCCCATTAACCTGGAATCTATCTTCCCTGTGCCTCATCAGAGCACAGACTGACTCTCTTTTTTAAACTCTGCACTTCTTCCACTAAACGGCAGTTGGCTTCCACTAAATGCCAATTGGCTGAGATGCAATAACTGTAATACTTACTCTTTTAAAACATAAACACACAATTAAACATAACATCTGTAAACCAAAATTCGTACTTCATTACAACCCCCAATGAGATTCCCTCGTGACCCACGGGACCCCGTCCATGTCGGCGGACTCACCCCTCCGGCCTTGATGAGCTTGCGCTGGAAGTCCTTGGTGGGGTTGTTGAAGGTCAGCTTCTCGCAGCGCAGGTGATTGACAGGCGGGTTCCCCTCCAGGTTCAGGAAGAGGTCGTAGGTGAAGCACACCTTCTTGGGCTCCTCCTGGAAATCCATATTATTGTTATTATTAATGTCATTAGTAACTTCATGTATCAATTGTAATATTATGATTATTATTAATGTCATTAGTAACCTTATTTATCAATTACAATATAATATTATAATAACTATAATATAATAATACCATATAATATACATATAATATAAAATTATTATATTACTATTATTACTGTCATTAGTAACCTTATTCATCAGTTATAATACAGTATAATACAATAACGATAATATACTTATAATATAAAATTATTATAACATAATTGTAATATAATTATATTTATAATATAATACAATCATAATATAAAATTATTGTATTTATAATATAATATACGTATATTTACAATACAATTATATTTATAAAAAATCATATTTATAATATAATATACTTATACAGTAGAGTCTCACTTATCCAACATAAACGGGCCAGCAGAAGCTTGGATAAGTGAATATGTTGGATAATAAGGAGGCATTAAAGAAAAGCCTATTAAACATCAAATCAGATTATGATTTTACAAATTAAGCACCAAAACATCAGGTTATACAACAAATTTGGGAGAAAAAGTAGTTCAATACGCAGTAATGTTATGTTGTAATTACTGTATTTACAAATTTAGCACCAAAATATCACAATGTATTGAAAACATTGACTACAAAAATGCGTTGGATAATCCAGAACGTTGGATAAGCGAGTGTTGGATAAGTGAGACTCTACTGTACTATAATCATAATATAAAATAATTTTATTTATATTTATGATATAATATACGTATAATCTAACATATTTACAATACAGTTGTATTTATAATGTAATTATACTTATAATAATTACAATATATTCATAATATAATATAAGTTATAAAATAATATAATAATTATAATATATTCATAATGTAATTATATTATAATAATATAATAATAACATAATGGTATTATCAATAGTGATTGGTAACTATTATTATTTTTATTATCAATGTATGTATTTTGTGACTATTACTAATAGCGGCTAACAACCCCACTGTCCCATAGATACTGAAAAACAAAGCAAATGCAGATATTTACAGAAAGTAAATAAATACAGTAGAGTCTCGCTTATCCAACGTTCTGGATTATCCAACGCATTTTTGTAGTCAATGTTTTCAAAACATTGTAATATTTTGGTGCTAAATTCATAAATACAGTAATTACTACATAGCATTACTGCGTATTGAACTACTTTTTCTGTAAAATTTGTTGTATAACATGACGTTTTGGTGCTTAATTTGTAAAATCATAACCTAATTTGATGTTTAATAGGCATTTCCTTAATGCCTCCTTATTATCCAACATATTCACTTATCCAACGTTCTGCCGGCCCGTTTATGTTGGATAAGTGAGACTCTACTGTATGAGTATGTGGATCCAATGCTGAAACATAATGCAACCCATGCAAATCCGTGCAAATGCCGGCCCGTTGTCGTTACCTTGTTGATGAAGTGGACCTCGATGGGCATGATGAACCCCGCGTAGCCGGACTCCTCCACCTTGTACGGCGGCTCTTTGCAGACTGAGGACGGAAGGATGATGGGAATTATTATGCAAATAAGGACAGCAGAAAGGTACGCATTATGCAAATGACCCAGCACAAGGGAAGGATGGGTAAGATTCCTTCAAAGTCTAGAATAATATAATAATACATCATAGTAATAATAATAATATAATTTATTCTCTCAATGATGTGTACGACTGGCTGGGCCTCTGTCAGGAGGGTGTTGATGGTGTCTGAGGTCCTTTCCAATCATAATAATATATAATACTAGCTGTGCCCGGCCACGCGTTGCTGTGGCAAAGTGGTGGTGGCATTGGTTAAAAATTGTTGTGTAATTTTTATTTGACATTATTTGTATTTTTAAATTAATTTTATTGTAAGTTATCTTTTTATTTGAATATATTTTATTATTTTCTTGTATAATTTTTAGTTATTTTTGTTATTATGGTATTTTATTGTATTAATTTTTTAGTGTTTTTAATTATTTTTAGTGGTTTTTATTATTTTTTATTGGGTTGCTAGGAGACCAAGTTGGAGGAGCTTAGCCCTCTAAACTGGCAGCAATTGGATAAAAGCAATTATTCCTCTCCCTCTAATTAGGACTTTATTTTTCTTTTCTTTTTGTTGTATCAACCTAGAGGCGTGGATGATGGGTTGTGTTGTCAAATTTCGAGGTTGGGGGGGCCTGTCGTTTTGTTGTTTTGTGGGTCGCCGTGATGCCATCACTCTTTTATATATATAGATTATTACTACTGTAGGCATATTATATTTATTATTATTACTGTAGGCATATTGTATTTATTACAATATCAACCTAGAGGCGTGGATGATGGGTTGTGTTGTCAAATTTCGAGGTTGGGGGGCCTGTCGTTTTGTTGTTTTGTGGGTCGCCGTGATGCCATCACTCTTTTATATATATAGATTATTACTACTGTAGGCATATTATATTTATTATTATTACTGTAGGCATATTGTATTTATTACAATATCAACCTAGAGGCGTGGATGATGGGTTGTGTTGTCAAATTTCGAGGTTGGGGGGCCTGTCATTTTGTGGGTCGCCGTGACGCCATCACTCTTTTATATATATAGATATTCTCCCTATGGCCATCTGGGCCTCTGTAGGGAGGGCTCTGAGGGTGCCTGAGATCACCAATAATGACTAGGACCGTCTGGGCCTCTGCTGGGAGGGTTTTGAGGGTGCCTATGTCGTAATACTGACCCCTCTTGGGCTTGGGGAAGCTCTGGTGGAGGCGGAAGACGACCCTCTCCACGAAGTGCTGGATCTCGAACTGCTCGGGCCCGCGGACGAAGACCATCCAGTCGTGGGTGAAGCCCTCCGTGGTCGGCTTCTTGCGCAGCTGCGCCCGGTGGCCCAGCTCCAGCTTCACCTGCACCGTGCACTGCGCAAAGACACGCCCACTATTCAAATCAGGGACCGGGCAGGCACAAGCCACACCCACTATTCAAATCCAGACCCAAGCCCCACCCCTCAGGAGGCGTGGCTTGGGAGGGGGACCGATGTAAACAAAGACAAGAAGGGCACAAGCCACACCCACTATTCTAATCCTGACTCTGGCCCCGCCCCTCAGGAGGCGTGGCTTGGGAGGGGGACCGATGTAAACAAAGACAAGAAGGGCACAAGCCACACCCACTATTCAAATCCTGACTCTGGCCCCGCCCCTCAGGAGGCGTGGCTTGGGAGGGGGACCGATGTAAACAAAGACAAGAAGGGCACAAGCCACACCCACTATTCAAATCCTGACTCTGGCCCCGCCCCTCAGGAGGCGTGGCTTGGGAGGGGGACCGATGTAAACAAAGACAAGAAGGGCACAAGCCACACCCACTATTCTAATCCTGACTCTGGCCCCGCCCCTCAGGAGGCGTGGCTTGGGAGGGGGACCGATGTAAACAAAGACAAGAAGGGCACAAGCCACACCCACTATTCAAATCCTGACTCTGGCCCCGCCCCTCAGGAGGCGTGGCTTGGGAGGGGGACCGATGTAAACAAAGACAAGAAGGGCACAAGCCACACCCACTATTCTAATCCTGACTCTGGCCCCGCCCCTCAGGAGGCGTGGCTTGGGAGGGGGACCGATGTAAACAAAGACAAGAAGGGCACAAGCCACACCCACTATTCTAATCCTGACTCTGGCCCCGCCCCTCAGGAGGCGTGGCTTGGGAGGGGGACCGATGTAAACAAAGACAAGAAGGGCACAAGCCACACCCACTATTCTAATCCTGACTCTGGCCCCGCCCCTCAGGAGGCGTGGCTTGGGAGGGGGACCGATGTAAACAAAGACAAGAAGGGCACAAGCCACACCCACTATTCAAATCCTGACTCTGGCCCCGCCCCTCAGGAGGCGTGGCTTGGGAGGGGGACCGATGTAAACAAAGACAAGAAGGGCACAAGCCACACCCACTATTCTAATCCTGACTCTGGCCCCGCCCCTCAGGAGGCGTGGCTTGGGAGGGGGACCGATGTAAACAAAGACAAGAAGGGCACAAGCCACACCCACTATTCAAATCCTGACTCTGGCCCCGCCCCTCAGGAGGCATGGCTTAGAGGAGGGAACAATGTAAACAAAGCCAAGCAGGCCACAAACCCCGCCCACTATTCAAATTCCCAGGATGGAGGCGGGGCTTAGAGGGACACATGTAAACAACGCCAAGCAGGCTACAAGCCACACCCACTATTCAAATCCCCCACTCAAGCCCTGCCCCCTTAGGAGGCGTGGCTTAAAAGAGACACACATATAAACAAAGCCAAGCAGGAAACAGGCCCCACCCACTATTCAAATCCCCAGGATGGAGGCGGGGCTTAGAGGGACGCATGTAAACAAAGCCAAGCAGGCTACAAGCCACACCCACTATGCAAATCCCCACTCAATCTCCGCCCCTCAGGAGGCATGGCTTAAAAGAGGGACCAATGTAAACAAAGCCAAGCAAACTACAAGCCACACCCACTATTCAAATCCAGACCCAAACCCCGCCCCTCAGGTGTGGCTTAAAAGAGGGACCAATGTAAACAAAGCCAAGCAAGCTACAAGCCACACCCATTATTTAAATTCCCAATTCAAGGCCCGCCCCTCAGGAGGCGTGGCTTAAAAGAGGGACCAATGTAAACAAAGACAAGCAGCCCGTTTCTGTGGTGGAGGCGTGGCCTGAAGAATATAAACCCCACCCACTATTCAAATACACACTCTGGGCCCTCCCCTTAGGAGGTGTGGTTTAAAGTAAACATAGCAATGCATGCCATTAGTCCCACCCACTATTCAAATGCTCACCCTGGCCCCTCCCCAAAGGGGTGTGGCATAAAGTCAATATAGAAAAGTACAGCCATAAGTCCCGCCCACTATTCAAATCCCAAGTCTGGCCCTGGCCCCTCCCCTACAGAAGAGAGGCGTGGCTTAGAGGAGGGACCAATATCAACAAAGCAGGGTACAAGCCCCGCCTACTATTCAAATCCTAACTGGCCCCTCCCCTATAGAACGGAGGCGTGGCTTAGAGGGACCAATGACAACAAAGCCAAGAATACAAACCACGCCCACTATTCAAATCCCTACTGTCAGCCCGCCCTGAAAGAGGCGTGGCTTAGATTAGAGACCCAAGCAAAACCCCGCCCACTATTCAAATCCCAAATCTGGCCCCTCCCCAACAGGAGGCGTGGCTTAGCTTAGAGACCCAAGCAAAGCTCAGAATTCAAATCCCAACTCAAGCCCCGCCCACAGGGAGGCGTGGTTTAGGGGAGGGACCAATGGCAACAAAGCAGGGTACAAGCCCCGCCCTCTATTCAAATCCCAACTCTGGCCCCTCCCCTACAGAAGAGAGGCGTGGCTTAGAGGAGGGACCAATGTCAACAAAGCCAGGCAGGGTACAAGCCCCGCCCACTATTCAAAAAATCCCCTCTGGCCCCGCCCACTATTCAAATCCCAACTCTGGCCCCTCCCCTACAGAAGAGAGGCGTGGCTTAGAGAAGGGACCAATGTCAACAAAGCCAGGCAGGGTACAAGCCCCGCCCACTATTCAAATCCCAACTCTGGCCCCTCCCCACCAGGAGGCGTGGCTTAGATGAGAGACCCGTCAAGACAAGCCCCGCCCTCTATTCCAATTACTCCGCTCAAGCCCCGCCCATCAGGAGGCGTGGCTTAGAGGAGGGACCAATGTCAACAAAGCCAGGCAGGGTACAAGCCCCGCCCACTATTCAAAAATCCCCTCTGGCCCCGCCCTCTATTCAAATCCCAACTCTGGCCCCTCCCCTACAGAAGAGAGGCGTGGCTTAGAGGAGGGACCAATGTCAACAAAGCCAGGCAGGCTACAAGCCACGCCCACTATTCAAATCCCAACTCTGGCCCCTCCCCACCAGGAGGCGTGGCTTAGATGAGAGACCCGCCAAGACAAGCCCCGCCCTCTATTCAATTACTCCGCTCAAGCCCCGCCCACCAGGAGGCGTGGCTTAGAGGAGGGACCAATGTCAACAAAGCCAGGCAGGGTACAAGCCACGCCCACTATTCAAAAATCCCCTCTGGCCCCGCCCTCCGGGAGGGAAAGGGGGCGTGGCGGGGCGCCCCGGCGCCCAATGGCAGGCCTCTCCTCGAGCGCGGCGCGAGGGGGCGTGTCCCGGCCAGGCCCCGCCCCCTGAATGGGAGCGCAAGAAAGGCAGGCGCGGCGGGAGGCGAGCGTGGCCCCGCCCCCTGCCGGGCGCGTGGGCGTGGCCTGGCGGCGCCGTCCAATGGGGAGGGAGAGGGCCGGCGCCCCGCCCACCTGGTTGTCCATGGCGAGGCCTGCTCCGTCTCCTCGCCCGGCGGGGCCTCAGGGCCTGTGCGCATGCGCGGTGCGGCCCTGCTCCTCCTCCGCCGCCTCCGCCCGCCGCCGCCGCCGCATGGCCTCCGCGCCCGCTCCGCGCCCGACGCCCGCCTCTCCGCCTCCGCCACACCGGAAACGGAAGCCGACAGGGCCCCAGACGGGCAGCGCCCGCCGCCAATCCGGACGCAGGCCCGGCCGCCGAGGAAGCCCGCCTCTCTGGCGCGCCGGCCAATGGGAGCCGAGCAGGGGCGGGGCCAACTGTCGCCGGCGGGTGGGGCAGCCAATGGCGAAAGGGGAGAAGGGGCGGGGCCCAGCCGCGTTGCCAGGGAGACCAGGGAGAGGGGGAGCCACTGCGCAGGCGCAGCGAGCCAGGCGGAGAATAGCAATCAGAATATCATATAATAATTGTAATATAATAATATAATTAGAGTAATAATATAAAAATACAACAATATAATTGAAGAATATAATAAAATAGTAAGATAATGTAATAGTATAATACAGTAATACTATAATAGTAAAAAATATATAATAATGCAATAAAATAAAATAGTAATATAATCATAATCACAATAATATAATAGCATAATATTATAATAGTAAAATGATATAATAATATAATATTATAATAGTAAAAATCATATAATATAATAGTAATATAATCAAAATATAACCATAATAATATAATAACATATAATAATAATAAAAATAATATAATAATATAATAACATAATATAATAATATAATAGTTAAAATATAATAATAACATATAATAATATAATAGTAAAGTAATATAATAATATAATAGCAAAAATAATATACTATGATATAATAATAATAATAATATAATAGCAAAAATAATATACTATGATATAATAATAATAAAATAATATAATAATTAATACTAATAACATAATGATAATATAATATAATAATATATTAATATGATAATATAATACAATAATATAATAATATAATGAAAAATAATATAACA
>NW_026943868.1:22500-47500 GCF_035594765.1 Anolis carolinensis
TCGGAGTGGGGGGCACCGGCCGCATGGAGGACGACCCCGAGGGCGGGGGGGCACAGAGGGCGGCCACACCCGAAGAGGAGGAGGAGGAAGAGGAGGAGGTCTCGGGGGTCATCTGGGCAGAGGAAGGGCCCGAGCCCAACACAGGAACAGGTACCGATTTCAGGTTATAATCGGGGGTGGGAAACCCAACCTCGGGGTCAGGAACCCAACCTTTGGGGTCAGGAACCCAACCTCAACCCCACCTTGGGGTCAGGAATTCAACCTTGTGGTCAGGAACCCAACCTTTGTGGTCAGGAACCCAACCTCAAGCCAACCTTGTGGTCAGGAACCCAACCTTTGGGGTCAGGAACCCAACCTCAAGCCAACCTTGTGGTCAGGAACCCAACTGTAGGGTCAGGAACTCAACCTTAGGGTCAGGAACCCCACCTTGGGGTCAGGAACCCAACCTTGGGGTCAGGAACCCAACCTCAACCCAACCTTAGGGTCAGGAACCCAATCTTGGGATCAGGAACCCAATCTTGGGATCAGGAACCCAATCTCAGGGGTCAGGAACCCAACCTCAACCTAACCTCGGGCTCAGGAACTCAACTCTGGGGGTCAGGAACCCAAACTCAACCCAACCTCAAGATGGTGTGGTGACGGAAAGGCCCGTCCAGGCCTCGTGTGTGGGTGACCAGGTGTGCGTCGCTTCTCTCCACCCGCTTCAGCCCCGAAGTCCATCATGAAGAGGCACGGACTCCCGGCCACGGCCGAGCGGAAGACCCTCCAGTTCGTGGGGTTCCTGAACGGCGAGTACGGATCCCTCTTCCTTTGGATTTGGGGAGGGTCTGGGATCTAGATCTTGATGGAAGCGTGTTCGGCACACGTTCCTGACCATCTCCGTAAATCCCCGTCAGGTACGAGAGCACGTCCTCCAGTGAGGAAGAGGAAGAAGAGGAGGAAGAGGCGGCCACCCGCCAAAGCACACTGGAGACAGTGAGCCCATGGGATAGGATTCCTGAGTCCGCAAGCGTGTCCCCCCCCCCCAAGACTCCCATATCCACATGTATCCTGACACTCTCGATAGGACTCCCGTATCCGCAGTTGTATATCCCCCGAGACTCCCGTTGAGACTCCCATTAGGACTCCCGTATCCGCATGTACTCCCCTCGAAACTCCCGCCAGGACTCCCATATCTGCGTATATTCCCCTCGAGACTCCCGTATCCGCGTGTATCCCGAGACTCCCGTATCCGTGTGGACCCCTGTATCCGCAACCCTTCCAACTGGGTCTCTCTCTCTCCCGGGTGAGGCGTGGTTCGGGGCCTCCAGCCGGAAGGACTCCTCGGCGGAGGAAGTGTCCGTCCTCCTGGGGTCACTCTCGCCGGACACCCGGAGACGGCTCCTCGGACTCTCCGACGCGGACGGCAACACGGCCCTTCACTACAGCCTCTCCTACGGGAACTTCGGCATCGCCCAGCTCTTGCTGGACACAGGTGAGTGGCCAGGGGCGGGGTGTCCGAAATGGGGTGGGCGGGTCCGTGACGGACACCTGGATCTCGCTCTCTCCATGACCTCTGCTTTGACGGACACCTGGATCTGTCACTGTCTTTCGTTTAGGGTTCTGTCATGTCGACCGTCCGAACAAGGCCGGCTACACGGCGCTGATGCTGGCGGCCCTGGCGCCCATCCGGCGGGAGGAAGAGATGGACGTTGTCCGGAGGGTCTTCCGCCTCGGAAACGTCAACGCCAGGGCCGGACAGGTCGGACTCTAGTCGTCTACGATCCCGTTTGTTTACTTGTTCTATATTCTGTTATGCAGCTTCCTTTGCTCTATGTTTCCTGTGGGCGAGATCTGGGACTGCTCAGAGCTCAGACTCTTATCAATATTATAATATTGGAGATTACAACGTTCTTCAAGCTTCCTCTAGTATATGATCCTGTTTGTTTACATCTTGTATATTCTGTTATGCAGCTTCCTTTGCTCTATGTTTCCTGTGGGCGAGATCTGGGACTGCTCAGAGCTCAGACTCTTATCAATATCATCATAATATTGGAGATTACAACGTTCTTCAAGCCTCCTCTAGTAGTCTATGATCCTGTTTGTTTACATGTCATATATTCTGTTATGCAGCTTCCTTTGCTCTATGTTTCCTGAGAGAAACACATGGCGAGATCTGGGGCTGCTCAGAGCTCAGACTCTTGTATATTCTGTTATGCAGCTTCCTTTGCTCTATGTTTCCTGTGGGCAAGATCTGGGGCTGCTCAGAGCTCAGACTCTATGTAATATTATATTAATAATAATAGAGCTCAGACTCTTATCAATATTATCAAAATATTAGAGATTACAACGTTCAAGTCTTCTCTAGTTGTCTATGATCCTGTTTGTTTACATATTGTATATTCTGTTATGCAGCTTCCTTTGCTCTATGTTTCCAGTGGGCGACATCTGGGCTCAGACTCTTATCAATATTATCATAATATTATCAATATTATCATATAATATCATAATATCTCATAATATTGGAGATTACAACGTTCTTCAAGCCTCTTCTAGTATAAGATTATGTTTGTTTACTTATTGTATATTCTGTTATGCAGCTTCCTTTGCTCTATGTTTCCAGCGGGCGAGATCTGGGCTCAGACTCTTATCAATATTATCATAATATCATAATATTATCAAATAATATCATAATATCTCATAATATTGGAGATTACAACGTTCAAGCCTCCTCTAGTAGTCTATGATCCTGTTTGTTTACATCTTGTCTATTCTGTTATGCAGCTTCCTTTGCTCTATGTTTCCTGTGGGCGAGATCTGGGACTGATCAGAGCTCAGACTCTATGTAATATTATATTAATAATAATAGAATCTGAGAGAACGTCCGAATGTCCGTCTGTCCTTTCCAGGCGGGTCCGACGGCCCTGATGCTGGCGGTCAGCCACGGGAGGCAGGACATGGCCGAAGCCCTCGTGGCCGCAGGAGCTGACCCCGACCCGCCCGACGAGGAGGATGACACCTGTCAATCACACGGCCAGACTCTCACTGACCACTCTCTGGACAGTCAAGACCCGCCGGACAAGGACAACATCACAAAGATGACCACATGCCAATCACAAGGCCAGACTCCCACTGACCACTCTCTGGATGGTCAAGTCGCCATCCAAGACCCGCCGGACAAGGACAACGTCCCAGAGATGACCACCTGCCAATCACACAGCCAGACTCCCGCTGACCTCTCTCTGGACGGTCAAGTTGCCACCCAGGTCTCGCCGGACAAGGACAACGTCCCAATTATTATTATAATCGACGCTCCGGACGACCAGACCACTCCCCAGGACCACGTAAGGACCCCCAGAATAATAACCAACATCACAATAATAATATAATTATTATATTTTATTTATATTATTTATATAATTGAATATATTTATAATATAAATTTATATAATTTAGTAATATTATATATTATCTACATATACTTCTATTGTTATTTATTTTAACCATCATCACAATATAATATTTTATTTATAAATAATAGTATATATTAATTATTATATACTATTATTTTTTATTTATATACATTTATATTTATATATTTATAAAATAATTTATATACATTTTTTAGTTTAGTACTATTATATTATTTATATATATATATATATATATATATATATATATATATACATACTATTTTTCATTTTTAATATATTTTCTCTTATTGTTTTATTTATATAATATATATTTATAATATAATTTATATACATTTTTTAGTTTACTAATTATGTATATTTATATATATATACATACTATTTTTCATTTTTAATATATTTTCTCTTATTGTTTTATTTATATAATATATATTTATAATATAATTTATATACATTTTTTAGTTTACTAATTATATATATTTATATATTTATCATTAATATAATTTATATACATTTTTAGTTTAGTAATAATTATTATATATTATTTATATATATATACATACTATTTTTCATTTTTAATATATTTTCTCTTATTGTTTTATTTATATAATATATATATTTATAATTAATATAATTTGTATACATTTTTAGTTTACTAATTTTATATATATATATATATATATATATATATATATATATATATACTATTTTTATTTTTAATATATTATTTTCTCTTATATATTTATAATATAATTTATATACATTTTTTAGTTTGGTAATTTTATATATATATATATATACACACACACACACACACACACATGTATATACACACTATTTTTTATTTTTAATATATTAATTTCTCTTATTGTTTTTAGTATTTTATAATTATAATTTTTTATTATTATTATTGTCTTATTTCCTTGCAGGACAAGAAGGGGAAGCCGCCTTGCAGCGAGTGAGGAGACGTTATATTTTAATACACGGTTAAATAGATAGATTTATTTCTTGGTTGTTGGTATTGGTCTATCCATGGAATAAAGAGCAATACAATAATAATAAGAAGAAGAAGAAGAAGAAATCCAGCATATCTATCTTGTTTGCTGTGTCATAATAAAATAATAATAATATCTAATACCTAAGAATAATAGAAACATGATGCATGGCCAATGAAAAAGCACCGCACACCAGACTGAAAAGGAGGCAAACTCAAATTTATTTCAGTCCCGGGACATTTTCAATATTCTTGCTTCAAAATAGGTCTTGAGGGGCGTCAGGTCCAGCAGAAGAAGGGCTCTCGACCCATCTAATGAAGGAAAGGTGAAAAAGAATTAAAATTATTTTACGGGTTTCCGGTTCATTCAGTTCAACAGGGGATCAATGTCATGCAAAAGACTATTCCAGTGGAATAAAATAAAATAGAATAAACTATAATCAATAATACTAAACCATAATAATAAATTATAATCAAATAAATACACATAATTACAATTGGAATAATATCATATAATGATATCTATATATATAAAAGAGTGATGGCATCACGGCGACCCACAAAACAACAAAACTACAGGCCCCCCAACCTCGAAATTTGACAACACAACCCATCATCCATGCCTCCAGGTTGATACAACAAAAAGAAAAGAAAAATAAAGTCCTAATTAGAGGGAGAGGAATAATTGCCTTTATCCAATTGCTGCCAGTTAGAAGGCTAAGCTCCGCCCACTTGGTCTCCTAGCAACCCAATAAAAAATAATTAAAAACACTAAAAAATAATTAAAAACACTAAAAGATTAATACAATAAAATACTATAATAACAGAAAATAACTAAAAAAATAATACAAGAAAATAATAAAATAAAATAAATAAAAAGATAACATACACTAAAATTAATTAAAAAATACAAATAACGTCAAATAAAAATTACACAACAATTTTTAACCAATACCACCACCACTTTGCCACAGCAACGCGTGGCCGGGCACAGCTAGTATTATATAAATAAATAATATATGCATAGCATATTACTTAATTTCCTATATTCATAATATATTTATATCAAACATATACCTATATAGATATAAATATATTATATTCCTGTAACAGTAAATTACATAAATATATTGTTATATAATTATATACACACACACACGCATATATATATATAACATTATGTAAATATAATATTGTTATATATATTTATATGTTTATATATACGTGTGTATGTATATATATATATATATATATATATATAAAATTCAAAAATGGGCCGACCTTTCAGCGCAGGCGCCGTGCCTCTCTCTCGGACTCGAGGAGGGTGAGGACGTCTCCTTCTCGGACGGGGCCTTTCACGTTGCGGATGATGGACCGGCTGGTGTCGTCCATGAACTCCACGCGGACCTGAGTGGACAGACAGTGGACAGTCCTATTATGATCCAAGTCAGGCGAAATGTCAGGAGAGAGAGCTACCGCACAGGGCCAAAACAGCCCGGGAACCTCACCGCGACCCCAAGAAGGCCTTCGACAACATACGAATGTGATATGATAGCAAACAACCTCCAAGGATGCCGTCAGCCACAAAACGCAGGCGAAACGTCAGGAGAGAGTGCTACCCACAGGAAGGAGAGGTCCGGGGCCCGGTTCATTCAGCTCATTGGGGAACTGTCCGCACCGTCAGGCATAATATATAACATGACATAGGTGATGTTGGAGAGGCCTAGCTAATATCTATATCTATAAAAGAGTGATGGCATCACGGCAACCCACAAAACAACAAAACTACAGGCCCCCCAACCTCGAAATTTGACAACACAACCCATCATCCATGCCTCTAGGTTGATACAACAAAAAGAAAACAAAAATAAAGTCCTAATTAGAGAGAGAGAGAGAGGAAGAATTACTTTTATCCAATTGCTGCCAGTTAGAAGGCTAAGCTCCGCCTACTTGGTCTCCTAGCAACCCAATAAAAAAATAATTAAAAACACTAAAAAATTAATACAATAAAATACTATAACAGAAAATAACTAAAAATAATACAAGAAAATAATAAAATATAATAAAAAGATAACTTACAATAAAATTTATAAAAAAATACAAATAATGTCAAATAAAAATTATATAATTTTTAACCAATGCCACCACCACTTTGCCACAGCAACGCATGGCCGGGCACAGCTAGTAACAATATAATAAACATACCTAATATCGATAATAATATTACAATGTATTGCAACATACCGTAATACTGATAATATTATAATGCAAATACATCATAATAGTAATAATAATATTATAACGCAATACAACGTAATACTAAAAATATTATTACAATGCAAGACATTATACAGTACTAATCATATTATTACAATGCAACACAATATACTAATAGTATTACAATGCAACACAATATAATATTACTATAATGCAATACAACATAATATTAATAACATTATAAAGCAATACAACGTAATACTAATATTTTAACATAATACTAATATTATAATGCAATAAAATATAATAATATAACGTAACACAATACTACTAATAATAGTATAATACAACATAATACTGATAACAATATTATAATGCAATGCAACATAATACTATTATAAAGCAATGCAATGTAATATTAATATTATAATTCAATATAATACTAAAATAGTGCAATACATTATAATAGTATAATGTAATACGATACTAATAATATTATAAAGAAATGCAATGTAATATTAATATTATAATTCAATATAATACTAATATAGTGCAATACATTATAATAGTATAATGTAATACGATACTAATAATATTATAAAGAAATGCAATGTAATATTAATATTATAATTCAATATAATACTAATATAGTGCAATACATTATAATAGTATAATGTAATACGATACTAATAATATTATAAAGCAATGCAATGTAATACTAATATTATTTCAATAAAATACTAATAATATTATAATGCAATGCAACATAATACTAATAATATTATAAAGCAATGTACTAAAATATTAATATCATAACTAAATATAATACTAATATTATAATGCAATACGATATAATAATAATAGCATAATGCAATACAACATAATACTTCTAACAATATTATAATGCAATGCAACACAATACTAATAATATTACTAATAAATAAAACTGATAAAGTTTATAATAATAATAATGTGGTCTTTCTCCCACCCTGGACCATCATTCCACAGATATATATGCCATTAGCCACAGATGCAGGCGAAACGTCAGGGGAGAGTGCTACTACACAGGGCCACACAGCCATAGAAATAGCATTTATATCTATACTCCTATCTATAGATACAGATATATAGATATACACGACAGTGTCCAACCTCTGCGGGTGCCGTTAGACCAGAAATGAAGGCGAAACGTCAGGGGAGAGTGCTACCCCACATGGCCAGTCAACATATTAACATATCCGGAAGGCCCCCGACAACATATTAACATATATGATGATGTATAATAGCGTCCCGTCTTCTTTTCTCCTCACCTGGGTGCACTGGCCCTGGGATCCGGTGCGGCCTAGCACTTTGGTCACGCGGGCCAGCTTGATCGGCTGAACGCGGCTCGTGTCCATCGCGGCTGAAGGCTCGAGCGGAAAGAGTCACGTGGCCGCGCGCGGGCGCTTATATACCCTCCCAGGCCACGCCCACTTCCTCTCAAAGGCCTCGCGAGACTTCGCCTCATCTTGAGGCCTGTACCGCTAAACTCTCGCGAGAGCTTCGAACCTCCTCGCATACGTTCAAGTTCCTTGAATCAACTCATGCTTCTAAACTCTCGCGAGGCTTCGGGCAAATTGTCATTCCCCAACTTGTATACTAGCTAAACTCACGCGAGATTTGGGACAACCTGTTATTCCCCTCAGCAGGGGGTTGTAATAACCCTACTCGTTCAAAACATCGCGAGACTTCGTCAAATCTGAAGCCTATACCGGCTAAAATCTCGCGGGACTTCGAGGTTCTAATAACCCTATTCGTTCAAAACATCGCGAGACTTCGCCTCTTCTGAAGCCTATACAGGCTACAATCTCGCGGGAGTTCGAGGTTCTAATAACCCTATTCGTTCAAAACATCGCGAGACTTCGTCAATTCTGAAGCCTATACAGGCTACAATCTCGCGGGAGTTCGAGGTTCTAATAACCCTATTCGTTCAAAACATCGCGAGACTTCGCCTCTTCTGAAGCCTATACAGGCTACAATCTCGCGGGAGTTCGAGGTTCTAATAACCCTATTCGTTCAAAACATCGCGAGACTTCGTCAATTCTGAAGCCTATACAGGCTACAATCTCGCGGGAGTTCGAGGTTCTAATAACCCTATTCGTTCAAAACATCGCGAGACTTCGCCTCTTCTGAAGCCTATACAGGCTACAATCTCGCGGGAGTTCGAGGTTCTAATAACCCTATTCGTTCAAAACATCGCGAGACTTCGTCAATTCTGAAGCCTATACAGGCTACAATCTCGCGGGAGTTCGAGGTTCTAATAACCCTATTCGTTCAAAACATCGCGAGACTTCGCCTCTTCTGAAGCCTATACAGGCTACAATCTCGCGGGAGTTCGAGGTTCTAATAACCCTACTCGTTCAAAACATCGCGAGACTTCGTCTCTTCTGAAGCCTATACCGGCTACAATCTCGCGGGAGTTCGAACATCGCTCAACCCATCGCAGGACATCGCCTCCTCTCAAGTCTCTAAACTCTCGCGAGACGTGGGGCTTCATTCCCCAACCTGTATACTCCCTAAACTCTCGCGAGATTTGGAACAACCTGTTATTCCCCTCAGCTGGGGGTTCTGATGGACCGTACACATTCAAAACATCGCGAGACGTTGTCAATTCTGAAGCCTATACCGTCTAAAATCTCGCGGGACTTTGGGTCTCTGTCCTTCTACACGGGCTGTGAGGGATACCGGCTAAGCCACGCCTACTAAATCAACATATCGCGATACTTCGGCTCTTCAAGCCTCTACAGTTGCTAAAGTCTCGCGAGAACTGGAGTCCCTCATCGTCCTTGGTTACCACAGAAGTGAAGATGGCGTCGGCAACTAGTATCATCCGGAGGCTCCGCAATTTTTTCTCCGGGGTAAGGACATCTAATATATTTTGCCCGCTTCCTCAAGGCAACTGTTAAACAAGGCTCAGAAATATATATATATTTCCCCGTTTCCCGCTTCATTTGGTAGTCAAATGAGCCTGATCCCAGCCGCAAGGGATTGTGGGAAATGTAGTCTCCCAATGCACTGTATTGCCTTGCTCTTTGGGGGTCATAATGTTAACTTTCTCAAAAAGTGTATTTACAAACATTATATATTGACATATTCTATTAATATTATATTTTTGGGTCCTAAAGTAACTTCCCATTCATGTATATAGATATATAGATATATATAGATATATATATGTATGTTTTCTTATTTTATTATATTATATTACTATTACAGTATATTATAATATTCTTGTATTATATTACAATATAAACTATAATAATATAACAAGAATATTATAATATAATATAATAGTAATATAATAATAATATAAGAATATATATGTATATCTACATACATGAGTGGGAAGTTACTTTAGAACCCAAAAATTTAATAATAGAATATTAGTAACTTCCCATTCATGTATATAGATATATAGATATATATATGTATGTTTTCTTATTATATTATATTACTATTACAGTATATTATAATATTCTTGTATTATATTACAATATAAACTATAATAATATAACAAGAATATTATAATATAATATAATAGTAATATAATAATAATATAAGAATATATATGTATATCTACATACATGAGTGGGAAGTTACTTTAGAACCCAAAAATTTAATAATAGAATATTAGTAACTTCCCATTCATGTATATAGATATATAGATATATATAGATATATATATGTATGTTTTCTTATTATATTATATTACTATTACAGTATATTATAATATTCTTGTATTATATTACAATATAAACTATAATAATATAACAAGAATATTATAATATAATATAATAGTAATATAATAATAATAAACATATCTACATACATGAATGGAAAGTTACTAATATTCTATTATTATATTTTTGGGTCCTAAAGTAACTTCCCACTCATGTATGTAGATATACATATATATATATATGTATGGTTTCTTATTATTATATTACTATTATATTATAATCTTGTTATGTTATAGTTTATATTATAACAAGTTACTTTAGGACCCAAAAATATAATAATAATAATAGTAATAATAGAATATGTCAATATACAATGTTTGTAAATGCACTCCTTGAGAAAGTTAACATTGAGATTATATTATAGTTAATATTATAATATGATATATATTATCTTAGTTAATGTTGTATTATATTGCAATATAAACTATAATCATATAACAACATTAATATAATATATATCATATTATAATATTAACTATAATATCTCAATGTTAACTTTCTCAAGGAGTGCATTTACAAACATTGTATATTGACATATTCTATTATTATTATATTTTTGGGTCCTAAAGTAACTTTCCATTCATGCATGTAGCTATATATATATATATATATATATATGTTTTCTTATTATATTATTATTATATTACTATTATATTATAATCTTGTTATATTATTATAGTTTATATTGTAATATAATACAACATTAACTAATATAATTTATATCATATTATAATATTAACTATAATATAATCTCAATGTTAACTTTCTCAAGGAGTGCATTAATAGTAACATAATAATATAATAAGAAAACACACACACACATATATATATATATATATATCTACATACATGAATGGGAAGTTACTTTAGGACCCAAAAAATATTAATAATAATAATAGAATATAGATACGATAAATATAGATAATAGATACGATAAATATTTTCCACATGAAGCGGATACATGCTTTCCATGTTTAATCAAACAGATCTTTTTTTTTATTTTGCTCACAGAGAGACCTCCAAGCAAAGCTGCAGCTGCGCTACACAGAGATCTCCAAAAGGTAAACAATCAACAGGAGAGAAGAAGAGGTTTTGCATAGAAAACAACCTTTATTATTAGTGTTGTTATTGTTAAAAAGTGCAGTGCACTGATTAGAATGGCACTCAATAGATCCACTATGGCTTTATTATAATAATACCAATAATAATAATAATAATAATAATTAATAAAATAATAATAATAATAATAAAAGTAAATATAATAATAAAAGTATTGGAGAATGAGCACGCAAAGATACTGTGGGACTTCCGAATCCAGACTGACAAAGTTCTGGAACACAACACACCAGACATCACAGTTGTGGCAAAGAACAAGGTTTGGATCATTGATGTTGCCATCCCAGGTGACAGTCGCACTGACGAAAAACAACAGGAAAAACTCAGCCGCTCTCAGGACCTCAAGATTGAACTGCAAAGACTCTGGCAGAAACCAGTGCAGGTGGTCCCAGTGGTGATGGGCACACTGGGTGCCGTGCCAAAAGATCTCAGCCGGCATTTGGAAACAATAGACATTGACAAAATCACCATCTGCCAACTGCAAAAGGCCACCCTACTGGGATCTGCAGCATCATCCGAAAATACATCACACAGTCCTAGACACTTGGGAAGAGTTCGACTTGTGATTTTGTGATACGAAATCCAGCATGTCTATCATGTTTGCTGTGTCATAATAAAATAATAATAGTAATAATAATACATCACACAATAATAATAATAATAATAATAATAATACATCACACAGTCCTAGACACTTGGGAAGTGTTCGACTTGTGATTTTGTGATACGAAATCCAGCATATCTATCTTGTTTGCTGTGTCATAATAAAATAATAATAATAGTAATAATAATACATCACACAATAATAATAATAATAATAATAATACATCACACAGTCCTAGACACTTGGGAAGTGTTCGACTTGTGATTTTGTGATACGAAATCCAGCATATCTATCTTGTTTGCTGTGTCATACAACGTCCTTGTGTTGATAATAATAATAATAATAATAATATCCTTCTTTCTTCCAGGACGCAGCCTCCTCCGCACCTCCCCGTGGGGCCCAGCCACAAGTTGGCCGCCAATTCGTACTGCGCTCGGGATGGACGCAGAGAGACCTTCCCTCCGGTCATCCTGGTCTCTCCGCAGAAGGCTCTGCCGGCCGCCAGGTCTGTGCTCCTGGGTTATTATTATTACTCTAAACAAGAGCCTGGATGGCCATCTGTTGGGAGGGCTCTGATGGTGTGTTCCATCACTGGCAGAATGGGCTTCTATTATTATTATTATTATTATTATTATTATTATTATTATTATTATTATTATTATTATTAAGAGCCTGGATGGCCATCTGTTGGGAGGGCTCTGATGGTGTGTTCCATCACTGGCAGAATGGGCTTCTATTATTATTATTATTATTATTATTATTATTATTATTATAAAGAGCCTGGATGGCCATCTGTTGGGAGGGCTCTGATGGTGTGTCCCATCATTGGCAGAATGGGCTTCTATTATTATTATTATTATTATTATTATTATTATTATTATTATTATTATAAAGAGCCTGGATGGCCATCTGTTGGGAGGGCTCTGATGGTGTGTCCCATCATTGGCAGAATGGGCTTCTATTATTATTATTATTATTATAAAGAGCCTGGATGGCCATCTGTTGGGAGGGCTCTGATGGTGTGTCCCATCATTGGCAGAATGGGCTTCTATTATTATTATTATTATTATTATTATTATTATTATAAAGAGCCTGGATGGCCATCTGTTGGGAGGGCTCTGATGGTGTGTCCCATCATTGGCAGAATGGGCTTCTATTATTATTATTATTATTATTATTATTATTATTATTATTATAAAGAGCCTGGATGGCCATCTGTTGGGAGGGCTCTGATGGTGTGTCCCATCATTGGCAGAATGGGCTTCTATTATTATTATTATTATTATTATTATTATAAAGAGCCTGGATGGCCATCTGTTGGGAGGGCTCTGATGGTGTGTCCCATCATTGGCAGAATGGGCTTCTATTATTATTATTATTATTATTATTATTATTATTATTATTATTATTATAAAGAGCCTGGATGGCCATCTGTTGGGAGGGCTCTGATGGTGTGTCCCATCATTGGCAGAATGGGCTTCTATTATTATTATTATTATTATTATTATTATTATAAAGAGCCTGGATGGCCATCTGTTGGGAGGGCTCTGATGGTGTGTCCCATCATTGGCAGAATGGGCTTCTATTATTATTATTATTATTATTATTATTATTATTATTATTATTATTATTATAAAGAGCCTGGATGGCCATCTGTTGGGAGGGCTCTGATGGTGTGTCCCATCATTGGCAGAATGGGCTTCTATTATTATTATTATTATTATTATTATTATTATTATTATTATTATTATAAAGAGCCTGGATGGCCATCTGTTGGGAGGGCTCTGATGGTGTGTCCCATCATTGGCAGAATGGGCTTCTATTATTATTATTATTATTATTATTATTATTATTATTATTATTATTAAAGAGCCTGGATGGCCATCTGTTGGGAGAGCTTTGGTGTGTTCCCCCGTTGGCATAATGGGCTTCTATTATTATTGCATTTATTTATATAATTATAATACGTATATTTATTTTATAGCCTGGCTGGCCATCTGTCGGGAGGGCTTTGCTTGTGTCATCCCTTGTGGCAGAACGGGGTTGGTCTGGATGGCCCTTGGGGGTCCCGTTGAACTCTAGGATGTGCCGATTTCCCATTTCTCTTGCAGTCCGGAGTCTTCAGTCGCCACGGCGGAGAAGAAACCGGTCACGCCGGGCTTCCAGCCGCGGAAATGGGAACTCTCTAAGGACGAACCCTATTTGTGATCACGGGGCGGCCCTATATCTCTAAAACCTCTCTGCTTCGGATTCAATAAACTCTTAATTGAAACCGTTGTCAAGCGCTTGTTCCTTAAGGCTATTAAGATAGTAAACAATAGCAAATAGTAAGTAATAGTAACCAATAGCAACAGCAGCAAATATATTTATTTGTATTAATATTATAATAATAATAATAAAACTTTATTTTAATTGAAACTGTTGTCAAGCGCTTGTTCCTTAAGGCTATTAAGATAGTAAACAATAGCAAATAGTAAGTAATAGTAACCAATAGCAACAGCAGCAAATATATTTATTTGTACTAATATAATAATAATAATAATAATAATAATAATAATAATAATAATAAAACTTTATTTTAATTGAAACTGTTGTCAAGCGCTTGTTTCTTAAGGCTATTAAGATAGTAAACAATAGCAAATAGTAAGTAATAGTAACCAATAGCAACAGCAGCAAATATATTTATTTGTATTAATATAATAATAATAATAATAATAATAAAACTTTATTTTAATTGAAACTGTTGTCAAGCGCTTGTTTCTTAAGGCTATTAAGATAGTAAACAATAGCAAATAGTAAGTAATAGTAACCAATAGCAACAGCAGCAAATATATTTATTTGTATTAATATAATAATAATAATAATAATAAAACTTTATTTTAATTGAAACTGTTGTCAAGCGCTTGTTCCTTAAGGCTATTAAGATAGTAAACAATAGCAAATAGTAAGTAATAGTAACCAATAGCAACAGCAGCAAATATATTTATTTGTACTAATATAATAATAATAATAATAATAATAATAATAATAATAATAAAACTTTATTTTAATTGAAACTGTTGTCAAGCGCTTGTTCCTTAAGGCTATTAAGATAGTAAACAATAGCAAATAGTAAGTAATAGTAACCAATAGCAACAGCAGCAAATATATTTATTTGTATTAATATAATAATAATAATAATAATAATAATAAAACTTTATTTTAATTGAAACTGTTGTCAAGCGCTTGTTTCTTAAGGCTATTAAGATAGTAAACAATAGCAAATAGTAAGTAATAGTAACCAATAGCAACAGCAGCAAATATATTTATTTGTATTAATATAATAATAATAATAATAATAATAAAACTTTATTTTAATTGAAACTGTTGTCAAGCGCTTGTTTCTTAAGGCTATTAAGATAGTAAACAATAGCAAATAGTAAGTAATAGTAACCAATAGCAACAGCAGCAAATATATTTATTTGTATTAATATTATAATAATAATAATAATGGGGTGAGAAAAAGATAAGAATAAAACCACGGGGAGCAGATAGGGGCAAATTATTATTTATTTATTGGGGCAAATAGGCAGCAATCTCCCATTAATAGTAAATATATCCGGGTATTAAAATTAATATTTTATATGATTTATGTAGAATATATATATATATATATATATATATATATAATAGTACTGCTAATATAATAATAATATATCATAATATAATACAATATGATACGATATTAACATAGATATAAAATAGTACTGCTAATATAATTTAATAATATATCATTACAATATAATACAATATATCATAAGGTAATACAATATAATATTAATATATATATATATATATTATAGTACTGCTAATATAATAATATATCATAATATAATACAATATGATACGATATTAACATAGATATAAAATAGTACTGCTAATATAATTTAATAATATATCATTACAATATAATACAATATATCATAATGTAATACAATATAATATTAATATATATATATATTATAGTACTGCTAATATAATAATATATCATAATATAATACAATATGATACGATATTAACATATATATAAAATAGTACTGCTAATATAATTTAATAATATATCATTACAATATAATAAAATATTATATCATAATGTAATACAATATAATACGATATTAATATATATAATAGTATTGTTAATATAATAATATATAATTACAATATAATACAATATTATATCATAATGTAATACAATATAATACGATATTAATATATATAATAGTATTGTTAATATAATAATATATCATTACAATATAATACAATATTATATCATAATGTAATGAAATATAATATAATATTAATATATATATATATTATAGTGCTGCTAATATAATAATATATCATTACAATATAATAAAATATTATATCATAATGTAATACAATATAATACGATATTAATATATATAATAGTATTGTTAATATAATATATCATTACAATATAATACAATATTATATCATAATGTAATGAATATAATATAATATTAATATATATATATATTATAGTGCTGCTAATATAATAATATATCATTACAATATAATAAAATATTATATCATAATGTAATACAATATAATACGATATTAATATATATAATAGTATTGTTAATATAATATATCATTACAATATAATACAATATTATATCATAATGTAATGAATATAATATTAATATATATATATATATTATAGTGCTGCTAATATAATATATAATTACAATATAATACAATATTATATCATAATGTAATATAATACGATATTAATATATATATAATACTATTAATATAATATAATATATCATTACAATATAATATACAATATATCGTAATGTCATACAATATAATATAATATTAATATATATATATATTATAGTACTGCTAATATAATAATATATAATTACAATATAATACAATATTATATCATAATGTAGTAAAATATAATATTAATATATATAATAGTACTGTTAATATAATAATATATCATTACATTATAATATAATACAATATATCGTAATGTAATACAATCTAATGCAATATTATAATACAGTACAATAGAATACAATATTGTAATATAATATAATACAATATCATAATATATAATTACAATATAATATTTTATATATACATACAATATTAATAACAATGTAATACTGAGTTAGAGGTTGGCGCATGCGCGGTGAGGTCCACTCCGGTAAGGGGAGAGAACTGCGCATGCGTCACTCCAGCGAGGCGCTGCTTTCTGCGCCTGCGCCCATGTGGCTCGTTGGCGCATGCGCAGTCTTTCCCCGGCTTACCTGCATGCCCGCTGAGAAGTCATTCGGAGTGGCTCTCCCGTCAGAGCCGGTATGGGGCGATGGCTGCTCCCTTTCCTCTTCTTTCTGGCGGCAGCGGAGGCCGGTAAGCGGAGAGAGGCGGGAGGCCTAGCCGGGGAACCGGGCTGAGGTAAAAAACGGTTTTTCCCCGAGTCCCGAAGCCACGCTTCATTGGACGACGCCCATTGGTGGGTTGCTCCGCCGAGGAGCGCGGCGATTGGCCAGAGTTGCCACAGTCCCCGCCCCTCGGTAGGATCTTCGCCTTCTCATTGGCCATCCCCTTTTCTAGCCCCGCCCCTTTAGGAATGTCATTGAGTCCCCTCAGCTCCTGTGGACTCCAACTCCCAGAATTCCTGCGCCTCGGCCGCAATGGCTAAGGCTTCTGGGAGCTGTAGTTCGATAACGTTTTGGAACTTTTAAAGACTTATTTCGATGGGGGTTTGACTGTTTTGATAATTAAATATTGGTTGTATAATTAGTCATTTGATTACTTTTATATAAAAAATAAGGCTTTTCTATGTATATTCTGGTGTTCCATATGGGAACACATTCTGAATCATAATCATAATCATAAATATATTAATAATAATAATAATAATAATAATAATATGAAATCCAGCATATCTATCTTGTTTGCTGTGTCATAATAAAATAATAATAATAATAATAATAATAATACGAAATCCAGCATATCTATCTTGTTTGCTGTGTCATAATAAAATAATAATAATAATAATAATAATAATAATAATACGAAATCCAGCATATCTATCTTGTTTGCTGTGTCATAATAAAATAATAATAATAATATGAAATCCAGCATATCTATCTTGTTTGCTGTGTCATAATAAAATAATAATAATAATAATACGAAATCCAGCATATCTATCTTGTTTGCTGTGTCATAATAAAATAATAATAAATATAATATGCATACAGTAATAATAATATGGCGACAATAATAATAATATTGTGACAGTAATAATAGCAAATATCATATGCCTACAATATAATAAATATAAATATAATATGCTTACAGTAATAATAATAATACATATAATATACATACAGTAATAATAATAATAATACATATAAATATCATATGCCTACAATAATAATAATAAGGTGACAGTAATTAATTTAATACATATAATATGGTGACATTAATAATAATAAATATAATAATAATAAATCTAATATAATATGCTTACAGTAATAATAAGGCAATAGTAATAATAATAGTAAATAATAAATATGATATGCCTACAGTAGTAATAATAATAATGAATATAATGTTTACAGTGATAATAATATTAAATATGTTTACAGTGATAATAATAATAGAAATAGTAAATATTATGGCGACAGTAATAATAATAGTAATATTAATAATAATAATAATAATAATAATAATAATAATATGGCGACAGTAATAATAATTATAATTATAATATGCCTATAGTAATAATAATAAATATGCCTACAGTAATAATAATTATAATATGCCTACAGTAATAATAATAATAAAATAAAAATAATATGCCTGCGGTAATAATAATAATATGGTGACAGTAATATTAATAATAATAATAATAATAAATATGTTTACAGTAATAATAATAAATATAATACGCATACAGTAATAATAATAATATGCCTACAGAAATAATAATAATAATAATATATGCTTACAGTAACAATAATAATAGTAATAACATGCCTACAGTAATAATATTAATAATTATAATATGCCTACAGTAATAATAATATGGTGACAGTAGTAATAATAATATGCCTACAATAATAATAATAAATATAATACGCATACAGTAATAATAATAATAATATGCCTACAGAAATAATAATAATATATGCTTACAGTAACAATAATAATAGTAATAATATGCCTACAGTAATAATAATTATTATTATAATATGCCTACAGTGATAATAATATGGTGACAATAATAATAATAATAATAATAATAATAATAATGAATATAATAATACTAGCTGTGCCCAGCCACGCGTTGCTGTGGCATTTTCTGGTGGTGTTGGTGAGAAATTGTTGAGGTCGTGGTGGTATTGAATGTCTGTTGTAGGGTTGTCTTTATGTTTAGTATGCACACTGAAGTGGATTATGTGGCAGTGTGGAGTCAAGATAATCCAGTGCAAAGCAGATAATATAAGATTTAAATGGGTTATATTGCTATGTGGAAGGGCCTTGAGTCTACACTGCCATATAATCCAGTTAAAATCCGATAATCTGTATTTTATAGGCAGTATGGAAGAGGCCTAAGTGAGGCCTAACTCTGCCTGTCCCCTGGGCTGAGTAGGTTGCTAGGAGACCAAGTGGGCGGAGCTTAGCCTTCAAACTGGCAGCAATTGGATAAAAATTATTATTCCTCTCCCTGTAATTAGGACTTTATTTTTCTTTTCTTTTTGTGGTATCAACCTAGAGCCGTGAATGATGGGTTGTGTTGTCAAATTTCGAGGTTGGGGGGCCTGTAGTTTTGTTGTTTTGTGGGTCGCCGTGATGCCATCACTCTTTTATATATATAGATATGCCTACATTAATAATAATGATGAATGTAATATTATATGCCTACAGTAATAATAATAGATATAATATGCATACAGTAATCTATATATATAAAAGGATAAAGTTGCGGGCGCAGTGACTATAACAACAAAACTAAACATCCCACAAATACGAAACTTGGCAACACAATGCAAAAGCCTTGCCTTCCGGTTACAACAACACAACCACACCACAAAACCACAATCTGGACCCACAAAACTCACAACAACACATCATGACTATAACAACACAACTAAACGCCCTAGAAATACAAAACTTGGCAACACAACACAAAAGCCTTGCCTCCCGGTTGTAACAACACAACCACACCACAAAACCACAATCCGGACCCATAAAACTCACAACAATACATCGTGACTATAACAACACAACTAAACGCCCCAGAAATACAAAACTTGACAACACAACGCAAAAGCCTTGCCTCCTGGTTGTAACAACACAACCACACCACAAAACCACAATCCGGATGCACAAAACTCACAACAAAGCATTGTGACTATAACAACACAACTAAACGCCCCAGAAATTTGAAACTTGGCACACAACTAAATGCCCCAGAAATACAAAACTTGACCACACAACGCAAAAGCCTTTCCTCCCAGTTGTAACAACACAATCACACCACAAAACCACAATCCAGACCCACAAAATTCACAACAATGCATCATGACTATAACAACACAATTAAACGCCCCAGAAATACGATACTTAGCAAAACAACGCAAAAGCCTTGCCTCCCGATTGTAACAACACAATCACACCACAAAACACAATCCGGACCCACAAAACTGAAAAATTGAACAAGGTAACAGACTTCAAATACTACTACTAATGTGAGTATAAAGAAGGGTGGAGGTCACAGCATAAATACAACCTAATGTAGACTGACCAACACCACCAGACTCAGACACAGCAACGCGTGGCCGGGCACAGCTAGTAATAATAATAATAATAATATCTGGACCATGGTTAATGCTCTTCCCCTGTTTATGTTGCCCACTTCCTTTCTCTTGCAGAGGGCTCCCAGTGCGCCAATGTGGGGCAATTCCGCTGTGCGGACGGTGTCGGGCCTTGCCTGTCCTCGGGGCGCTTGTGTGACGGGCGCCGGGACTGTGCGGACGGCTCGGACGAGGCCGAGGAGCGCTGCGCCTTCTCCTCCTCCTTCTGCCGGGAGGACGAGTTCCGGTGCTCGCCGGGCGCCGAGTGCTACCCGCGGGCCTTCCTCTGCGACCGGCACCCCGACTGCCCCGACGGGGGGGACGAAAGGGGGTGCGCTGCCCAGGAGACGGACGCTCCGGCCACAACGGAAAAGACCCAGACAGGTGCGTTGGTTTGGTCCCCATCACGACGGTCCTCCCTCTATTATTATTATTATTATTATTATTATTGTATTATTACACGAGCATGTATTATTATTATTTCTCTCTCCTTTTAGAGGCCCTGGATGACCTTGAAAATACAGCGCACGAACACTGGGTGATTCTGACCATTGTTGGTGAGTTACCTTATCATATCTATATATATAAAAGAGTGATGGCATCACGGCAGCGGACAAAACAACAAAAGTAAACACCCCCCAACCTCGAAAATTGACATCACAACCCCTCATCCATGCCTCTAGGTTGATACAACAAAAAGAAAAGAAAAATAAATTCCTAATTAGAGGGAGAGGAATAATTGTTTTTATCCAATATAAAAAAGTGATGGAATCCTGGCGACCGACAAAACAACAAAACTAAACACCCCCCAACCTCGAAAATTGACATCACAACCCCTCATCCATGCCTCTAGGTTGATACAACAAAAAGAAAAGAAAAATAAATTCCTAATTAGAGGGAGAGGAATCATTGTTTTTATCCAATTGCTGCCAGTTACAAGGCTAAGCTCCGCCCACTTGGTCTCCTAGCAACCCACTCAGCCCAGTGTTAATAAAATAATGATAAAAAAATAAATACAAATAAGACAATAAAAAATTATAAAAAACACTGAAATAATTAATACAATAAAATACTATAACAAAATGACTAAAAATAATACAACAAAATAATAAAATATAATAAATAAAAAAGATAAGTGACAATAAAATTAATTTAAAAAAATACAAATAACGTCAAATAAAAATTCCACAAGTTTTAACCGATACCACCACCACTTTGCCACAGCAACGCATGGCCGGGCACAGCTAGTATTGTATATTATTATGCGTGCATTATTATTAAATCATCACATTTTTATTGTATCATTATCATCAGTATCATTAAATTATATAATAATATTTCATTATTCATAAAATATCATTATATTATCACATTATATCATCTAATATTTTTGTATGGTTATATTATATTGTTACCTGTATTATTATATTGTTATATTTTATTATTATTTGTATTATCATTATACTATATTATTATCGTATAGTATCATCTACTTATATTTTTATCATATAGTATCATCTCATATATCATCAAATATTTTATATTATTTTTATTATAACCTGTGTTATTGTCATACTATTATATTTTATTATTACCTGTATTATTATTCACATATTATATTTTATTATTATTCATATTATTTATTTATTTATTTACATCACTTTTACTCCGCCTTTCTCCCCGAGGGGACTCAAAGCAGCTTACAAAAATTCAGTACCTAAAAACAATGTAAAAACAACAATTCATTTAAAACAATCTACAAAACAACAATTCATATAAAACAGGTCGTCATTATATTATCATATATCAGCTAATATTTCAATATTAATTTTTATTATTGCCTGTATTATTATTCTCATATTATTATATTTTATTATTACCTGTATTATTACTATTATCATATTATTATATTTTATTATTATTCATATTATCGTCATTGTATTATATGATCATATCATCTAATATTTTGTATTACATTTTATTATCACCAGCTAATATTTCAATACTAATTTTTATTATTATTCTCACATTATTATATTTTATGATTATTCATATTATCACATTATATTATATGATCATATCCTCTAATATTTTGTATTACATTTTATTATCACCAGCTAATATTTCAATACTAATTTTTATTATTATTCTCAAATAATTATATTTTATGATTATTCATATTATCGTCATTATATTATATGATCATATCCTCTAATATTTTGTATTACATTTTATTATCACCAGCTAATATTTCAATACTAATTTTTATTATTATTCTCAAATAATTATATTTTATGATTATTTATATTATCGTCATTATATTATATGATCATATCGTCTAATATTTTGTATTACATTTTATTATCACCAGCTAATATTTCAATACTAATTTTTATTATTATTCTCAAATAATTATATTTTATGGTTATTCATATTATCGTCATTATATTATATGATCATATCGTCTAATATTTTGTATTACATTTTATTATCACCAGCTAATATTTCAATACTAATTTTTATTATTATTCTCACATTATTATATTTTATGGTTATTCATATTATCGTCATTATATTATATGATCATATCCTCTAATATTTTGTATTACATTTTATTATCACCAGCTAATATTTCAATACTAATTTTTATTATTATTCTCAAATAATTATATTTTATGATTATTTATATTATCGTCATTATATTATATGATCATATCGTCTAATATTTTGTATTACATTTTATTATCACCAGCTAATATTTCAATACTAATTTTTATTATTATTCTCAAATAATTATATTTTATGGTTATTCATATTATCGTCATTATATTATATGATCATATCCTCTAATATTTTGTATTACATTTTATTATCACCAGCTAATATTTCAATACTAATTTTTATTATTATTCTCAAATAATTATATTTTATGATTATTCATATTATTGTCATTATATATGATCATATCCTCTAATATTTTGTATTACATTTTACTATCACTAGCTAATCATTCAATATTATTTTTTATTATTATTCTCACATTATTATATTTTATTATTACCTGTATTATTATTATTCTCATATTATTCTATTTTATTACTGCCCAGCACTCCTGGTCTTGGCGGCCGCGGTCCTTGTCTCATATTTTTATATTTTATTACTACCTGTATTATTATTATCATATTATATTTTATTATTATTCATATTACAGTCTCATATTTTTATATTTTATTTTATTTTTATTTTTTTTCGTGTCAGGAGCAACCGGTGTTGCTTCTGGAGTGAGAGAATTGGCCGTTTGCAAGGACGTTGCCCAGGGGACATTGCCCGGATGTTTTGATGTTTTACCATCCTTGTGGGAGGCTTCTCTCATGTCCCCGCATGTATATTTTATTATTACCTGTATTATTATCATATTATATTTTTATTATTCATATTATTATTATTATTCTCATATCATTCTATTTTATTACTGCCCAGCACTCCTGGTCTTGGCGGCCGCGGTCCTTGTGGTCAGTCTTCCGCGGCCGGTCAGTCGCGACGCCAAGTCTCTCCTGTTGAGATTCCGCCTGGATCAGGCCTCCGAGGAGGAGCTCATGAGGAAAGAGCAGCCCTGACGTCCGTTTCAGAACTGGATTATAGAGGAGTCTGCACTGCCACTTATCCCAGTTTCGAGGCAGAACGGACGGGTCTCCGAGAAAAAGAAGGATGCAAAAAGAGGAGGAGAAATCGTTTCAGTTCCCTTCGGGGTGGTGGATTATAAACACAGAAACGGACGCGGACGGGCTCTCCTTCCTTCCCGAAATCCGGAAAACGGGGAAGACGTGGCTCGCCTGGACACGGTCAGAGCCAGGATGGGTAAGGGACGATGGGAGTTGTGGTTTGAGACGCACGTCCAGACACACTTCTCTTGTATTTTCCTCATAGTGTCCCATTCTCATTGAAAATCCCATTGGGGATCCCGTCAGGTCCACTAACTTATACATTTTGCCGCACTT
>NW_026943868.1:50000-60000 GCF_035594765.1 Anolis carolinensis
GGAGGTGGCCTACTGGGGCCTGCACATGAAATACGCCCAGCGGTGTTGCCGCATCTTGTTCGAGGAGAAGCAGGACGAGCTGGCCGAGTATCTCAAGATCCAGCGCGAGTTGGAAGCCGAGCTCGAGCCGGTGGAACGCGAGGAGCACTTTGAGGGGAAGTTTCTCGGCGGGCTGCGCAAGGCGATCTGGAACCTGATCGAGAACCCGTACTCGTCCATCCCGGCCAAGGTGATCGCCATCCTCTCCAGCTTCTTCGTGCTGATCTCCATCGTTGGAATGACGCTGAGCACGGTCGAAGAGATGCAGCACAAGGCGAGCAAGCGTTGCATGCAGCAGCTGGAGACGGTGTGCGCGGTGTTCTTCACGGTGGAGTACCTGATGCGGCTGGCCTCCACCTCCACCCTGCGCCAGTTCCTGCGCGCGGCCTTCAGCGCCATCGACCTGGTGGCCATCCTGCCCTTCTACGTCCAGCTGCTCTTTGAGAGCCTGGGCGAGGGCGAGGGCGGCCCCGGCGGGGACTACCAGGAGGAGCTCCACCGCATGCGCTCCGTGGGAAAGCTGGGCAAGGTGCTCAAGCTCATCAAGCTCATGCGCATCTTCCGCATCCTCAAGCTGGCCCGGCACTCCACCGGCCTCCGCGCCTTCGGCTTCACCCTCCGACAGTGCTACCAGCAGGTCTGCTGCCTCTTCCTCTTCATCGCCATGGGCGTCTTCACCTTCTCCGCTCTCATGCACTCCGTCGAGCACGACGTGCCCGGCACTAACTTCACCAGCATCCCCGACGCATGGTGGTGGGCCGCCGTAAGTGTCACCCCCCCCCCAGACTCAGTAGATATTTTATATATTTTATATATATGCTAAATTCATAAATACAGTAATTACTACATAGCATTACTGTGTATTGACCTACTTTTTCTGCCAAATTTGTTGTCTAACATGATGTTTTGGTACTTAATTTGTAAAATCATAACTTAATTTCATGTTTAATAGGCTTATCCTTAATCCCTCCTTATTATCCAACATATTCGCTTATCCAACGTTCTGCTGGCCGTTTATGTTGGATAAGTGAGACTCTACTGTAGTACATTATAATTATATTAACCTATTATAATATTATACTATATTTTCATTTTTCATTTTTATGATCCTATATTATCATTCTATATTATTATTATTCTTACTACCGAACATGCAAACCTGCATCTACCTCCACCGAGGTCTGATAGAAACACGCATCCACCTCCACCGAGGTGTCAATCAGAGGCGCCTCCGCTGAGTCCACTGAGGTCTGCTTTTCCCGCAGGTGAGCCTCTCGACGGTGGGCTACGGGGACACGGTTCCGGACACGTTCCTGGGCCGCGTGGTGGCCTTCGGCTGCATCTCCTTCGGGATCATCCTCAACGGGATGCCCATCTCCATCCTCTACAACAAGTTCTCCGACTACTACGCCAAGCTCAAGTCCCACGAGGTCCAGGCCACCGGGTCCCTCAAGGCCGCCCGCGAGCTGCGCCTCAAGGAGCGCGCCTGGAGGAAGTTCACCCAGGCCTGCTGCGCCGAGTACGGCGGGCACGAAGCCCCCGGCACCCCCGCCCACACGCGCAGGCCCGAGCCCCCCAGCCCCGCCCACCGCCCCACACCCACCCCCGCACCCCTCGCCCGGCAGCCGGAGCCCGCCCCGCGCGCCCCACGCACCCCCATGGGACGCCGGCTGGACTACCCGGTCCCCCACCCGCACCACGACTACCTGGACCACCACCCGGCCCACCTCACCCTGCTCTCCGGACACCCCACCCCGCCCCCGCCCTACGTCTTCCCGCCCCCCGCCCTCCAGAGGCACCGCTCCCGGAAGAGGGCCGAGCACCACGAGGGTTAAGGGAGAGGCAGTGGGCGGGGTCATGCAGATGAGATACAAATAATGTATGTAAATTATAATGTATAACTCTCCACATGCAAATACCACAATGACGGGGAGAAAAATGATACAAATAATATATAAAAATTATAATTTATAACTCTCCACAAGCGTTTCCAGTATGTGCGCCATGGGAAAGGGTAGGAAAGGGTTAAGGGAGAGGCAGTGGGCGGGGCCATGCAAATTCCACACCGACGAGGAGAAAGATGGGATACAAATAATGTATATAAATTATAATTTATAAATCTCCACAAACCTCTACATTATGTTCAGTTGCTGAGCCATTCTTCTATAGGAAAGGGTAGGAAAGGGTTAAGGGAGAGGCGGTGGGCGGGGCCATGCAAATTCCACACCGACGGGGAGAAAAATGATACAAATAATATATAAAAATTATAATTTATAACTCTCCACAAACGTTTCCAGTATGTGCGCCATGGGAAAGGGTAGGAAAGGGTTAAGGGAGAGGCCGTGGGCGGGGTCATGCAGATGAGATACAAATAATGTATATAAATTATAATGTATAACTCTCCAGTATATCAACCATAAGAAAGGGTAGGAAAGGGTTAAGGGAGAGGTCAGTGGGCGGGGTCATGCAAATTCCACACCGACAGGGAGAAAGATGGGATACAAATAATGTATATAAAACATAATTTATAACTCTCTGTGAACCGTCTCCATTATGTTCATTCGCTGATCCATTTTTCCATAGGAGCAAATAGGAAAGGGTTAAGGGAGAGGCAGCAATGCCATGGTTGACATCCCGGAGGTGTCCAGTAGGTGGCGCACAAGCCATTGCAACGAATGCATTCAAACCCAATGAGAATAAATGTATTTATTTACAAGGAGATGCTGTACAAATACACTGCATTGTATTATGAATATTTACACATAGATATATATATATATAAATATGCAAATTCATAAATATTGTTTTGATCGCTTTGGGGAATACTGTACAATATGGTACATGACGCGGAGAAATGGGTGGGTCCGGATGGCCTTTGGGGGTCCCTTCAGAGATGTATGTATATATATATGTATATGTGTTTGTGTGTGTACACACATATATATATATATATGTATGCACACACACATATTTATGTCTGGCCATCTGTTGGGAGGGATCGGATTGTGCCTCCTGACTTGAAATGAATAGGGTGGTTAAATATCTATCTATATCTATGTATGTCTGGCCATCTGTGGGGAGGGATCGGATGGTGCCTTGTGAATTGGATGGCTATATCTATATCTATGGCTTGTGAATAGGATGATTCTATCTCTGGCTGGATGGCCATCTGTGGGGAGGGATCGGATTGTGCCTCCATGATTGACATGGGCAGGATGGCTATGTTTTGGGAGAGGTTGGATTGTGCCTTGTGAATTGGATGGCTATATCTATATCTATGTTTATGCCTGGTCCTCTGTCGGGAGGGATCGGATTGTGCCTCCTGACTTGAAATGAATAGGGTGGTTAAATATCTATCTATCTCTATGTCTGTCTGGCCATCTGTGCGGAGGGATCGGATGGTGCCTTGTGAATTGGATGGCTATATTTATATCTATGGCTTGTGAATAGGATGATTCTATCTCTGGCTGGATGGCCATCTGTGGGGAGGGATCGGATGGTGCCTTGTGAATTGGATGGCTATATCTATATCTATGGCTTGTGAATAGGATGATTCTATCTCTGGCTGGATGGCCATCTGTGGGGAGGGATCGGATTGTGCCTCCATGATTGACATGGGCAGGATGGCTATGTTTTGGGAGAGGTTGGATTGTGCCTTGTGAATTGGATGGCTATATCTATATCTATGTTTATGCCTGGCCCTCTGTCGGGAGGGATCGGATGGTGCCTTGTGAATTGGATGGCTATATCTATATCTATGTTTATGTCTGGCCCTCTGTTGGGAGGGATCGGATTGTGCCTCCTGACTTGAAATGAATAGGGTGGTTAAATATCTCTCTCTCTCTATGTCTGTCTGGCCCTCTGTGGGGAGGGATCGGATTGTGCCTTGTGAATTGGATGGCTATCTCTATATCTATGTTTATGCCTGGCCATCTGTCGGGAGGGATCGGATTGTGCCTCCTGACTTGAAATGAATAGGGTGGTTAAATCTCTCTCTCTCTCTATGTCTGTCTGGCCCTCTGTGGGGAGGGATCGTGTTGTGCCTTGCGCACAGGATGTCTCTCTCTATGTGTGGGTCCCTCACCGGCACCCGCACGCGTCGGCCACCATGTCGGGGAACTGCTTGAGGACGACGTTGTGTGGGTCCCCGCCCTGGAAGTAGAGGAGGCTGATGGGGGTGAGGCTGGTGGGGACGCAGCAGGGGGCGGTCGGGGGGGGCCGGGCGTGGGGCCGGTGGAGGGCGCGGGCGATGGAGCGCAGCACCGCGTGGTTGGAGGGGCGCAGGCCCGAGCCCAGCGGGAAGGGGCAGCCCCCCCGGCACTGGAAGGCCCCCACCCCCCGCGGGGAGATCACCCACCCGCCCCAGCCCAGATCCTCCACGTCCAGCACCAGCGCCTCGCGCCGGCACCCCCCCCCCCAGCACCGCCTCATCCTCCTCCTCCTCCTCCGCAGCCCAGGCAGAGCGGGACCCCCGCCCACGGGGAACGGGCACCACGGGCAACACCGCCCCTGCAAGAGAGAGAGAGAGATGTCCATCATAGGCAAAGAAGGATGGAAATCATATGCAATAGGTCCAGGCACTCTGGACATGCTCAGAGGCACCCCTGGAACGGGAGAGCCAAAGAGCCATGCAGTACGTAAATAGAGACATGCCATGTGCAAATAATAATAATAATAATAATAATAATAATAATAATAATACATATGTAAATGGGGTCATGCAATATGTAAATAATAATATTAATAATAATACACATGTAAATGGGGTCATGCAATAGGTCAAGGCACTCTGGACATGCTCAGAGGCACCCCTGGAACGGGAGAGCCAAAGAGCCATGCAGTACGTAAATAGAGACATGCCATGTGCAAATAATAATAATAATAATAATAATAATAATAATAATAATAATAATACATATGTAAATGGAGTCATGCAATATGTAAATAATAATATTAATAATAATACACATGTAAATGGGGTCATGCAATAGGTCAAGGCACTCTGGACATGCTCAGAGGCACCCCTGGAACGGGAGAGCCAAAGAGCCATGCAGTACGTAAATAGAGACATGCCATATGCAAATAATAATAATAATAATAATAATAATAATACATACATACATACATATGTAAATAGAGTCATGCAATATGTAAATAATAATAATAATAATAATAATAATACATATGTAAATGGGGTCATGCAATAGGTCAAGGCACTCTGGACATGCTCAGAGGCACCCCTGGAACGGGAGAGCCAAAGAGCCATGCAGTACGTAAATAGAGACATGCCATATGCAAATAATAATAATAATAATAATAATAATAATAATAATAATACATATGTAAATAGAGTCATGCAATATGTAAATAATAATATTAATAATAATACACATGTAAATGGGGTCATGCAATAGGTCAAGGCACTCTGGACATGCTCAGAGGCACCCCTGGAACGGGAGAGCCAAAGAGCCATGCAGTACGTAAATAGAGACATGCCATGTGCAAATAATAATAATAATAATAATAATAATAATAATAATACATACATACATATGTAAATAGAGTCATGCAATATGTAAATAATAATAATAATAATAATAATACATATGTAAATGGGGTCATGCAATAGGTCAAGGCACTCTGGACATGCTCAGAGGCACCCCTGGAACGGGAGAGCCAAAGAGCCATGCAGTACGTAAATAGAGACATGCCATATGCAAATAATAATAATAATAATAATAATAATAATAATAATAATAATAATAATAATAACACATATGTAAATGGGGTCATGCAATAGGTCAAGGCACTCTGGACATGCTCAGAGGCACCCCTGGAACGGGAGAGCCAAAGAGCCATGCAGTACGTAAATAGAGACATGCCATATGCAAATAATAATAATAATAATAATAATAATAATAATAATAATAATAATAACACATATGTAAATGGGGTCATGCAATATGTAAATAATAATAATAATAATAATAATAATAATAATAATAATAATAATACATATGTAAATAGTCATGCAATATGTAAATAATAATAATAGTAAATACATATGTAAATATGTAGTAATGCAATATGTAAATAATAGTAATAATAATAATAATAATACATATGTAAATAGAGTCATGCAATAGGTCAAGGCACTCTGGACATGCTCAGAGGCACCCCTGGAACAGGATAGCCAAAGATAGAGCCATGTAAATAGAGTCAAGCCCTATGGAAATATGGAAATAGCCAAAGATAGAGCCATGCAGTACGCAAATAGAGACATGCCATATGCAAATAATAATAATAATAATAATAATAATAATAATAATAATAATAATAATACATATGTAAATGGGGTCATGCAATAAGTCAAGGCACTCTGCACATGCTCAGAGGCACCCCTGGAACGGGATAGCCAAAGGTAGAGCCATGTAAATAGAGTCAAGCCCTATGGAAATATGGAAATAATAATAATAATAATAATAATAATAATAATAATAATAATAATACATATGTAAATAGTCATGCAATATGTAAATAATAGTAATAGTAAATACATATGTAAATGCACTCTGGACATGCTCTGAATCCTACAAGATGTAAATGCACTCTGCACATGCTCAGAGGCACCCTGGAATAGGATAGCCAAAGAGTATGTAAATAGAGACATGCCATATGTAAAGATGTAAATAGTCATGCAATACATAGTCATGCCATATGTAAATAATAATAATAATAATAGTAATAATAATAATAATAATAAATGCATATGTAAATAGAGCCATGCAATATGTAAGTAATAATAATAGTAGTAAATACATATATAAATAGTCATGCAGTATGTAAATAATAATAATAATAGTAAATACATATGTAAACAGTCATGCAGTATGTAAATAATAATAATAATAATAATAATAATAATAATAATAATAATAATAGTAGTAGTAAATACATATGTAAATAGTCATGCAATATGTAAAGGCACTCTGGACATGCTCAGAGGCACGGCTGGAATAGAATAGAATAGCCAAAGAGCCACGCAATATGTAAATCCGTATTTGCAATATGTAAATGCACAATGTAGATATGTAAATAGAGTCATGCAATATGCATATAGAGTTATGAAATATGTAAATAGAGTCATGCAATACGTAAATGCACTCTGCACACACTCAGAGGCACTGCTGGGATAGAATAGCCAAAGAGCCGTGCAATACGTAAATAATAGTAATAATAATAATAATAATAATAATAATAATAATAATAATAAAAAATGCGTGTATAAATAGAGTGATGCAATAAGGAAATGCACTCTGGCCATGCTCAGAGGTTGTACGGCTTGAGGCCTCACTCACCGCTGGGGTCTGTGTTGGGGAGCGGGGCGGTGGGGCTGTCGTCCTGGGCGAAGAGGACCAGCATGGGCTTGCGGCCGGGGTGGTGGTCCCGCCCGGAGGCAAAGCGGACCCCCGGGGTGGGGTCGGCGTCCAGCGACCCCCCCTCGATGGCCACCGCCAGGCCCATGTCCACCTCCTCCGACGTCCAGTCCCGCACCTGCCGGGCAAAGGAAACCACGTCAAAAGATCAGAAAGTCTCTTTCTATAGAGAATGAGGAGATCGAGGCAGCGAGCCCGGCTGCGAGATCGGTCATTGGCTCACCGCTTGAGTGACAGAGAAGACCTCCCATCCGGAGCCCAGCAGGGAGAGGAGGCGGGAGCAGAGCAGCTTCTTCCTTGACCGGCCCTCCACCTGGTACACGCTCACCTGAAATAAATAATAATAATAATAATAGTAATAATAATAATAATAATAATAAAAAAAAATTGAGCATAAGAATATAATACTATAATAATATAATAATACAATATAATAAGATACGCATATAATTATTATAATATAATGTTAATATGATAATACTGTAATGCTACAATATAATAATAAAATAATGGAATTATAATATTATAATAATAATAATATGATAATAATACTATAATAATACAATAGAATAATAAGATAATAATATAATTATTATAATATAATAAAATAATTATGATAATAATAATGATAAGAATAGCCGTGTCGGTGCCCACTGACCTGTTGGACGTGGTGCCTGCGTGGGTGAGGCCCGTCCAGCGGCCGGAGCTTGAAGAGGTGGAGCTCGGCGGTCAAGACCCGCTCCTTCCTGGCCTGGCCGGACAGGACAAACAAGAGCTGACCCCCCGGGACACTGCCATGCCCTGCAAAGGGAATAATCATCATAATAATAATTAATAATAATATAAAGATAATATAAAAATATAATGCTAATAATAATGTAAACATTCCCTTCCAGCCGTGCCTCTGAGCACGTGCAGAGTGCGTTGACCCATTCCGTATTATTGTTATTATATTACAATCATTTATCTCCCTCCCAACCATGCCTCTGAGCACGTGCAGAGTGCGTTGACCCATTCCATATTTTTATTATTATTATTATTGCATTTATCTCCCTCCCAGCCATGCCTCTGAGCACGTGCAGAGTGCGTTGACCCATTCCGTATTATTGTTATTATATTACAAACATTTATATCTCTCCCAACCATGCCTCTGAGCACGTGCAGAGTGCGTTGATCCATTCCATATTTTTCTTATTATTATTATTATTGCATTTATCTCCCTCCCAGCAGTGCCTCTGAGCATGTGCAGAGTGTGTTGACCCATTCCATGTTGTTGTTATTATTATTATTATTATTATTATTATTATTGCATTTATCTCCCTCCCAGCAGTGCCTCTGAGCATGTGCAGAGTGTGTTGACCCATTCCATGTTGTTGTTATTATTATTATTATTATTATTATTATTATTATTGCATTTATCTCCCTCCCAGCAGTGCCTCTGAGCATGTCCAGAGTGTGTTGACCCATTCCATGTTGTTGTTATTATTATTATTATTATTATTATTATTATTATTGCATTTATCTCCCTCCCAGCAGTGCCTCTGAGCATGTCCAGAGTGTGTTGACCCATTCCATGTTGTTGTTGTTATTATTATTATTATTATTATTATTGCATTTATCTCCCTCCCAGCAGTGCCTCTGAGCATGTGCAGAGTGTGTTGACCCATTCCATGTTGTTGTTGTTATTATTATTATTATTATTATTATTACATTTATCTCCCTCCCAGCAGTGCCTCTGAGCATGTCCAGAGTGTGTTGACCCATTCCATGTTGTTGTTGTTATTATTATTATTATTATTATTATTATTGCATTTATCTCCCTCCCAGCAGTGCCTCTGAGCATGTCCAGAGTGCATCAAATCAAAGCCCTCCCCACAAATGGCCACCCAGCCCCTGCTTAAGGATAATAATAATAATAATAATGGGGTTCCATCCTTTTCCTGCAGTAAGGGCACCCTCCGATCCCTCCTGAGAGAGGTCCATGCAGCCCTTACATAATAATAATAATAATAATAATAATAATAATAATAATAATAATGATAATAATAATAATAATAATAATAATAATAATAATAATAATAATAAGGGCACCCTCTGATCCCTCCTGGCAGATGTCCAGGCAATAATAATAATAATAACAACGGTGGGGTGGACTCACTCTTTATGCAGCCCTGACATAATCATCATCATCATAATAATAATAATAACAACAACAACAACAACAACAACAACAACAACAACAACAACAACGGTGGGGTGGACTCACTCTTTATGCAGCCCTGACATAATAATAATAATAACAACAACAACAACAACAACAACAACAACAACAACAACAACGGTGGGGTGGACTCACTCTTTATGCAGCCCTGACATAATAATAATAATAATAATAATAATAATAATAATAATAACAACAACAACAACGGTGGGGTGGACTCACTCTTTATGCAGCCCTGACATCATAATAATAATAATAATAATAATAATAATAATAATAATAATAATAATAATAATAATAACGG
>NW_026943868.1:65000-75000 GCF_035594765.1 Anolis carolinensis
ATTATAAGTATATTATTATTGGTACAAGAAAATAATAATAATAATAATAATAATAATAATAATAATAATAATAATAATAATAATAATAATAATGTTTTCTCTTTTAATTGCATTGGCAGGGATTGGAGCATTATTATATTATAATATTGTATTATATTATTAGTATTATTTAGGAAGTCTGCCCTGCCAATGACACGGGCTCATTTCCAGGCACAAATCCAGGCTTTGTCGGCTAATTGCTTCCAATAACGATTAGTATTTAGGAAGGAAAAGGTGTGAGACGGAGGTGAAAGAAAAGGAAATTATCTCCCAATGGGGTGCAATCCACAAACACAGGGACCGGCTTCCGTATCCGCTCCGGGTTGCAGTCCGAACATTTAACAAACTCATCTTTGCCTTTATAGAGTTTAATACAATTTAATATAATACAATTTAATATATCACCGCCACACAAATACAAAAAAATATATATATAAAAATCCAATGACGTTTGGAGACGGGAACCTTCGTCCATAAGGAAAGCCATTGCCGCCGATGGAAGGAAAAATTAATCACTGTAATAATAATAAAATTAATAATAATAATTTTATCCTGTATGATGGTTCAGGTGTTTGGTGTTAATGAATCAGTTTGGTGTTAATGAATCCCGCTTCCTTCTCTCCGTTCAGTCCAATGTCCCTGAAACCAAGCAAAATATATTATTATATTATTATCATCTAAAAATTACATCCTGTATAATACACTATTATAAATTATTATAACCAGGGAAAACTATATTATTACATTATTATCATCTAAAAATATATCCTATATAATATAATACATTATTATAATTTCTTATAACCAGGGAAAAATATACTATTATATTATTATCATCTAAAAATTACATGCTATATAATATTATAATATTATTATATTATAACCAGGCAAAATATTATATTATTATAATAACCTAAAAATTACATCCTATATAATATAATATTATGTTATAATTTATTATAACCAGGGGAAAATATATTATTACATTATTATCATCTAAAAATTACATCCTATATAATATTATAATATTATTATATTATAACCAGGCAAAATATTATATTATTATAATAACCTAAAAATTACATCCTATATAATATAATATTATGTTATAATTTATTATAACCAGGGGAAAATATATTATTACATTATTATCATCTAAAAATTACATCCTATATAATATTATAATATTATTATATTATAACCAGGCAAAATATTATATTATTATAATAACCTAAAAATTACATCCTATATAATATAATATTATGTTATAATTTATTATAACCAGGGGAAAATATATTATTACATTATTATCATCTAAAAATTACATCCTATATAATATAATACATTATAATAATTTATTATAACCAGGGGAAAATATTACATTATTATCATCTAAAAATACATCCTATATAATATAATACATTATTATAATATAATCAGGCAAAATATATTATTATATAATTATAATCTAAAAATTACATCCTATATAATATAATATTATGTTATAATTTATTATAACCAGGGGAAAATATATTATTACATTATTATCATCTAAAAATTACATTCTATATAATATAATACATTATTACAATATAGTCAGGCAAAATATATTATTATATAATTATAATCTAAAAATTACATCCTATATTATATATTATAACCAGGGGAAAATATATTATTATATTATCATCATCTAAAAATTACATGCTATATATTATAATATTAATTTACGTTATTATAATATATTATCATTATTATAATCTAAAAATTATATCCTATATAATACATTATTATAATATATTATAACCAGGGGAAAATATATTATTATATTATTATCATCTAAAAATTACATCCTATATAATATAATATTAATTTACGTTATTATAATATATTATCATTATTATAATCTAAAAATTATATCCTATATAATATATTATTATAATATATTATAACCAGGGGAAAATATATTATTATATTATTATCATCTAAAAATTACATCCTATATAATATAATATTAATTTACGTTATTATAATATATTATCATTATTATAATCTAAAAATTACATCCTATATCATATAATATTAATTTACGTTATTATAATATATTATCATTATTATAATCTAAAAATTACATCCTATATCATATAATATTAATTTACGTTATTATAATATATTATCATTATTATAATCTAAAAATTACATCCTATATCATATAATATTAATTTATGTTATTATAACATATTATCATTATTATAATCTAAAAATTACATCCTATATCATATAATATTAATTTACGTTATTATAATATATTATCATTATTACAATCTAAAAATTACATCCTATATCATATAATATTAATTTACGTTATTATAATATATTATCATTATTACAATCTAAAAATTACATCCTATATCATATAATATTAATTTACGTTATTATACTATATTATCATTATTATAATCTAAAAATTACATCCTATATCATATAATATTAATTTACGTTATTATAATATATTATCATTATTATAATCTAAAAATTACATCCTATATCATATAATATTAATTTACGTTATTATAATATATTATCATTATTATAATCTAAAAATTACATCCTATATCATATAATATTAATTTACGTTATTATAATATATTATCATTATTACAATCTAAAAATTACATCCTATATCATATAATATTAATTTACGTTATTATAATATATTATCATTATTACAATCTAAAAATTACATCCTATATCATATAATATTAATTTAATTATAATATTTAATTATAATCTAAAATAGACCAGAAGGGGAATAATATGGAAGACGCTGTCCAAACTATCTAATACATTTATTATTATTATTATTATTATTATTATTATTATTATTATTATTATTATTATTTATACATGGTCCTGATAGCTTACCTTCCAGGAAGGCAAATTCGTCGGCGGCTTCGATGGCGTTGTCTGCAGACAAGACGTAAAGCAAAAGCGGGAATTAACACAGCAATAATGAGGTATTATTATTATTATTATTATTATTATTATTATTATTATTATTATTATTGTGATTATTTCTGTCCGGCTCACCCAGGTCTTTCCTCTGGAGGGTCTTCCTTTTTCCTTGCTGGGCAAAAGTGAAGGCGTCCTTGGCCATGGTCTCCACAAACAGCTCCTGAAAAATAATATAATAATAGTAATAATAATAATATAATAAATAACATTATATATAATATCGTCCCTTCGGGTGAGAAGGGCGGGATATAAATGTTAGAAATAAATAAATAAATAAATATTATTCGCTATAGCATTATAATATATTGTTTTATATTAGGGTCTCCACAAACAGCTCCTGAAAAATAATATAATAATAGTAATAATAATAATATAATAAATAACATTATATCTATATATATATATATATATATATATATATATATATATAGTCCCTTCGGGTGAGAAGGGCGGGATATAAATGTTAGAAATAAATAAATAAATAAATATTATTCGCTATAGCATTATAATATATTGTTTTATATTAGGGTCTCCACAAACAGCTCCTGCAAATTATATAATAATATTATAATAAATAACATTATATTATATATTATATTATTCTTGTCATATAATATTATTCGCTATAGCATTATAATATATTGTTTTATATTAGGGTCTCCACAAACAGCTCCTGAAAAATAATATAATAATAGTAATAATAATAATAATATAATAAATAACATTATATCTATATATATATATATATATATATATATATAGTCCCTTCGGGTGAGAAGGGCGGGATATAAATGTTAGAAATAAATAAATAAATAAATATTATTCGCTATAGCATTATAATATATTGTTTTATATTAGGGTCTCCACAAACAGCTCCTGAAAAATAATATAATAATAGTAATAATAATAATATAATAAATAACATTATATCTATATATATATATATATATATATATCGTCCCTTCGGGTGAGAAGGGCGGGATATAAATGTTAGAAATAAATAAATAAATAAATATTATTCGCTATAGCATTATAATATATTGTTTTATATTAGGGTCTCCACAAACAGCTCCTGAAAAATAATATAATAATAGTAATAATAATAATATAATAAATAACATTATATTATATATTATATTATTCTTGTCATATAATATTATTCGCTATAGCATTATAATATATTGTTTTATATTAGGGTCTCCACAAACAGCTCCTGAAAAATAATATAATAATAGTAATAATAATAATATAATAAATAACATTATATTATATATTATATTATTCTTGTCATATAATATTATTCGCTATAGCATTATAATATATTGTTTTATATTAGGGTCTCCACAAACAGCTCCTGAAAAATAATATAATAATAGTAATAATAATAATATAATAAATAACATTATATTATATATTATATTATTCTTGTCATATAATATTATTCGCTATAGCATTATAATATATTGTTTTATATTAGGGTCTCCACAAACAGCTCCTGCAAATTATATAATAACATTATAATAAATAACATTATATTATATATTATATAATTCTTGTCATATAATATTATTCGCTATAGCATTATAATATATTGTTTTATATTAGGGTCTCCACAAACAGCTCCTGCAAATTATATAATAACAGTAATAATAATACTATAATAAATAACATTATATTATATATTATATTATTCTTGTCATATAATATTATTCGCTATAGCATTATAATATATTGTTTTATATTAGGGTCTCCACAAACAGCTCCTGCAAATTATATAATAATATTATAATAAATAACATTATATTATATATTATATTATTCTTGTCATATAATATTATTCGCTATAGCATTATAATATATTGTTTTATATTAGGGTCTCCACAAACAGCTCCTGCAAACAACAACAATATAATAATAATATATTATTATTATTATTATTATTATTATTATTATTATTATTATTATTATTATTATAAATAACAATACATATATATATATATATGCTGGTTCCATGGTGCCACTCATCTCTTCGGCCACGCCCACAGCAGCCGGATTGGCCAGCATTGAAAAGCGCGCGCGGGTAGCCCCGCCCACAGGCTGTCCCCGCCCAGTTGGAGCGAACGGCGCCCTGATTGGCCCGGGAACGCATCGACCACGCCCACCCCCTCCACGCCGCGCATGCGCAGTGCCATTCCCACCGTGGCGCGGGCCAGGATGAAGACGGCTTCTTGGCTGGCGAGGCTGACGTCCGGGTCGGCTTTGACCAGCGCCTTCACCCGGGATAAAGGCAAGCGGGACGGGCGGCTCGTCACGGTAGCAGTGGGCGGCGCCTCCGGTTCTTCGTTCGGAACCGCCGCCGACACCGCCGACGCCGCCGCGACATTTACCTCAGGAACCGCCGCCGCCATGTTTGCCGCTAGTGCGCCTGCGCTGAGCGGTATGTCAATCAAGGCCCCAGGCCCCGCCTTCAGGCCTCAGGAAGCCACGCCCCCTCCGCGCCCCTCTTCCCGCCAATAATATAATATAATATTAATATAAAAATAAATATAGCAATACAACCATGATATAACACCATGGAATATTAATTAAATAATAAACATAGTAATATGGCAATGGTATAATATAATAACATTGAATGTTAATATAATAATATTGTCATGATATAATATCACAATATAAAATACTAATATAATAATAAATACAGCAATGATATAATACAATAACCTAGAATAATAATTATAATTATATGGCAATGGTATAATATAATAACATTGAATGTTAATATAATAATATTGTAACCATCTATATAACAATATAGAATACTAATATAATAATAAATATAGCAATGATATAATACAATAACATAGAATAATAATTATAATTATATGGTAATGATATGATATAATGACATAGAATATTAACATAATAATAAATATAGTAATATGCAATGGTATAATATAATAACATTGTATATAATATCACAATGTAGAATACTAATATAATAAATACAGCAATGATATAATACAATAACATAGAATAATAATTATAATTATATGGCAATGATATAATGACATAGAATATTAACATAATAATAAATATAGTAATATGGCAATGGTTTAATATAATAACATTGAATGTTAATGTAATAATATTGTAATGATATAATATCACAATATAAAATACTAATATAATAATAAATACAGCAATGATATAATACAATAACCTAGAATAATAATTATAATTATATGGCAATGGTATAATATAATAACATTGAATGTTAATATAATAATATTGTAACCATCTATATAACAATATAGAATACTAATATAATAATAAATATAGCAATGATATAATACAATAACATAGAATAATAATTATAATTATATGGTAATGATATGATATAATGACATAGAATATTAACATAATAATAAATATAGTAATATGCAATGGTATAATATAATAACATTGTATATAATATCATAATGTAGAATACTAATATAATAAATACAGCAATGATATAATACAATAACATAGAATAATAATTATAATTATATGGCAATGATATAATATAATGACATAGAATATTAACATAATAATAAATATAGTAATATGGCAATGGTATAATATAATAACATTGAATGTTAATGTAATAATATTGTAATGATATAATATCACAATATAAAATAGTAATATAATAATAAATACAGCAATGATATAATACAATAACAGAATAATAATTATAATTATATGGCGATATAATATAATGACATAGAATATTAACATAATAATAAATATAGTAATATGGCAATGGTATAATATAATAACATTGAATGTTAATATAATAATATTGTCATGATATATCACAATATAGAATACTAATACAATAATAAATACAGTAATGATATAATACATGGAATAATAATTATAACTATATGGTAATGATATATAATGACATAGAATATTAATAGAATAATAAATATAGTAATATGGCAATGGTATAATAACATTGAATGTTAATATAATAATAATGGAAATATTATTAGTAATATTAAATGTAAAATATAATATATAATTAATATTATTATATTGTATTATTAGTATTATATCGTATTACAATATAATATTATGCAGAGTGTACCCTTCCATCTCTGATATATTATTATTATTATTATTATGCAGAATGCACCCCTCCATCTCTGATGTTATTATTATTATTATTATTATTATTATTATTATGCAGTGCGTACCTCCCTTTTCATTATTATTATTATGCAGTGTGTACCTCCCTCTTTATTATTATTATTATTATTATTATTATTATGCAGAGTGCGTGCCTCTTCATTATTATTATTATTATGCAGTGCGTACCTCCCTCTTCATTATTATTATTATTATTATTATTATTATTATGCTGAGTGCATGCCTCTTCATTATTATTATTATTATTATTATTATTATTATTATGCAGTGCGTACCTCCCTCTTCATTATTATTATTATTATTATTATGCAGTGCGTACCTCCCTCTTCATTATTATTATTATTATTATGCAGTGCGTACCTCCCTCTTCATTATTATTATTATTATTATTATTATGCTGAGTGCATGCCTCTTCATTATTATTATTATTATTATTATTATTATTATGCCGAGTGCATGCCTCTTCCTTATTATTATTATTATTATGCAGAGTGCGTACCTCTTCCTTATTATTATTATTATTATTATTATTATTATTATGCAGTGCGTACCTCCCTCTTCATTATTATTATTATTATTATGCCGAGTGCATGCCTCTTCCTTATTATTATTATTATTATTATGCAGAATGCACCCCTCCATCTTACATTATTATTATTATTATTATTATTATTATTATTATTATTATTATGCAGAGTGCGTACCTCCCTCTTCAATATTATATCATTATTATTATTATGCAGAATGTGCACCTTCATCTCTGATATTATTATTATTATTATTATTATTATTATTATTATTATTATTATTATTATTATTATTATGCAGAATGCACCCCTCCGTCTTACATTATTATTATTATACAGAGTGCGCACCTCCCTCTTCATTATTATTATTATTATTAGTATTATGTACATTGCCCCCCTCCATCTTATATTATTATTATTATTATGCAGAGTGCATACCTCCCTCTTCAATATTATAATCATTATTATTATGCAGAATGCATCTCTCCCTGATATTATTATTATTATTATGCACATTGCACCCCTCAAACTTTTATTATTATTATTATTATTATTATTATTATTATTATTATTATTATGCCGAGTGTGTGCCTCCCTCTTCTTTATATAATAATAATAATAATAATAATAATAATAATAATAATAATAATGAAGAGGGAGGCACGCACTCGGCATAATAATAATAATAGTAATAATAAGGAAGAGGCACACACTCTGCATAATAATAATAATGCGTACCTCCCTCTTTATTATTATTATTATTATTATTATGCAGAATGCACCCCTCCATCTCTGATATCATTATTATTATTATTATTATTATTATTATTATTATTATTATTATTCCTGGCCTCCCTCCTCCCTGCTTCCTTCATCACCTTGAGTTCTATATTTGACGGCCTGCTTTCCTGCCTGCCCTCTTCATTATTATTATTATTATGCCGAGTGTGTGCCTCTTCATTATTATTATCATTATTATTATTATGTAGTGTGTACCTCCCTTATTATTATTATTATTATTATTATTATTATTATTATCATGCAGTGTGTGCCTCCCTCTTTATTATTATTATTATCATTATTATTATCATTATTATTATTATGTAGTGTGTACCTCCCTCATTATTATTATTATTATCATGCAGTGTGTGCCTCCCTCTTCATTATTATTATTATTATTATTATTATTATTATGAGTGCGTACCTCCCTCTTCATTATTATTATTACAGTAGAGTCTCACTTATCCAACACTCGCTTATCCAACGTTCTGGATTATCCAACGCATTTTTGTAGTCAATGTTTTCAATATATTATGATATTTTGGTGATAAATTCATAAATACAGTAATTACTATGTAGCATTACTGCATATTGAACTACTTTTTCTGCCAAATTTGTTGTCTAACATGATGTTTTGGTGTTTCATTTGTAAAATCATAACCTAATTTGATGCTTAATAGGCTTTTCCTTAATGCCTCCTTATTATCCAACATATTTGCTTATCCAACATTCTGCCGGCTTGTTTATGTTGGATAAGTGAGACTCTACTGTATTATGCAGAATGCACCCCTCCATCTCTGATACCATTATTATTATTATTATTATTATTATTATTATTATTATTCATTATTCCCTGGCCATGTGCAGAGTGCCTCCCCCCTCCCTCCCCCCCCCCCTCCTTCCTTCATCCCTTGAGTTCTATATTTGTCGGCCTGCTTTTCTGCCTGCCTTCTTCATTATTATTATCATTATTATTATTATTATTATGTAGTGTGTACCTCCCTCATTATTATATTATTATTATTATTATTCCTGGCCATGTGCAGAGTGCCTCCCCCCTCCCTCCCCCCCCCCTCCTTCCTTCATCCCTTGAGTTCTATATTTGTCGGCCTGCTTTTCTGCCTGCCTTCTTCATTATTATTATCATTATTATTATTATTATTATGTAGGTGTGTACCTCCCTCATTATTATTATTATTATTATTATTATTATTCCTGGCCATGTGCAGAGTGCCTCCCCCCCTCCCTCCCCCCCCCCCTCCTTCCTTCATCCCTTGAGTTCTATATTTGTCGGCCTGCTTTTCTGCCTGCCTTCTTCATTATTATTATCATTATTATTATTATTATTATGGTAGGTGTGTACCTCCCTCATTATTATTATTATTATTATTATTATTCCTGGCCATGTGCAGAGTGCCTCCCCCCTCCCTCCCCCCCCC
>NW_026943868.1:77500-80000 GCF_035594765.1 Anolis carolinensis
TGGCCATCTGTCAGGAGAGATCGGGTGGTGGACTGGGTGTCCCATTTTTATTCATTCATATATTTTATATTATATTATATTATATTATATTATATCTGAGGCTGAATGGCCATCTGCCAGGAGGGATTGCCCCACTATTTACATATATTATAATATTATATTATTGTATTATATTATATCTGAGGCTGAATGGCCATCTGCCAGGAGGATCGGGTGGTGCACTGGGTGCCCCACTTCCATACATATATATTATATAATATCTGAGGCTGAATGGCCATCTGTCAGGAGGGATCGGGTGGTGGACTGGGTGTCCCATTTTTATTCATTCATATATTTATATTATATTATATTATATCTGAGGCTGAATGGCCATCTGTCAGGAGAGATCGGGGTGGTGGACTGGGTGTCCCATTTTTATTCATTCATATATTTATATTATATTATATTATATTATATTATATCTGAGGCTGAATGGCCATCTGCCAGGAGGGATTGCCCCACTATTTACATATATTATAATATTATATTATTGTATTATATTATATCTGAGGCTGAATGGCCATCTGCCAGGAGGGATCGGGTGGTGCACTGGGTGCCCCACTTCCATACATATATATTATATAATATCTGAGGCTGAATGGCCATCTGTCAGGAGAGATCGGGTGGTGGACTGGGTGTCCCCATTTTTATTCATTCATATATTTATATTATATTATATTATATTATATTATATTATATTATATTATATTATATCTGAGGCTGAATGGCCATCTGCCAGGAGGGATTGCCCCACTATTTACATATATTATAATATTGTATTATATTATATCTGAGGCTGAATGGCCATCTGTCAGGAGCGATCGGGTGGTGCACTGGGTGCCCCATTTTCCTTCATATATTTTATATTATATCTGTGGCTGAATGGCCATCTGTCAGGAGCGATCGGGTGGTGCACTGGGTGCCCCACTTTCATACATATATATTATATAATATCTGAGGCTGAATGGCCATCTGTCAGGAGAGATCGGGTGGTGGACTGGGTGTCCCATTTTTATTCATTCATATATTTATATTATATTATATTATATTATATTATATTATATTATATTATATATATTATATCTGAGGCTGAATGGCCATCTGCCAGGAGGGATTGCCCCACTATTTACATATATTATAATATTGTATTATATTATATCTGAGGCTGAATGGCCATCTGTCAGGAGCGATCGGGGTGGTGCACTGGGTGCCCCATTTTCCTTCATATATTTTATATTATATCTGTGGCTGAATGGCCATCTGTCAGGAGCGATCGGGTGGTGCACTGGGTGCCCCACTTTCATACATATATATTATATAATATCTGAGGCTGAATGGCCATCTGTCAGGAGGGATCGGGTGGTGCACTGGGTGCCCCACTTCCATACATATATATTATATAATATCTGAGGCTGAATGGCCATCTGTCAGGAGGGATCGGGTGGTGGACTGGGTGTCCCATTTTTATTCATTCATATATTTATATTATATTATATTATATCTGAGGCTGAATGGCCATCTGTCAGGAGAGATCGGGTGGTGGACTGGGTGTCCCATTTTTATTCATTCATATATTTATATTATATTATATTATATTATATCTGAGGCTGAATGGCCATCTGCCAGGAGGGATTGCCCCACTATTTACATATATTATAATATTATATTATTGTATTATATTATATCTGAGGCTGAATGGCCATCTGCCAGGAGGGATCGGGTGGTGCACTGGGTGCCCCACTTCCATACATATATATTATATAATATCTGAGGCTGAATGGCCATCTGCCAGGAGAGATCGGGTGGTGGACTGGGTGTCCCATTTTTATTCATTCATATATTTATATTATATTATATTATATTATATTATATTATATTATATTATATTATATTATATTATATTATATCTGAGGCTGAATGGCCATCTGCCAGGAGGGATCGGGTGGTGCACTGGGTGCCCCACTTCCATACATATATATTATATAATATCTGAGGCTGAATGGCCATCTGCCAGGAGAGATCGGGTGGTGGACTGGGTGTCCCATTTTTATTCATTCATATATTTATATTATATTATATTATATTATATTATATTATATCTGAGGCTGAATGGCCATCTGCCAGGAGGGATTGCCCCACTATTTACATATATTATAATATTGTATTATATTATATCTGTGGCTGAATGGCCATCTGTCAGGAGCGATCGGGTGGTGGACTGGGTAATATATATTATATAATATCGGAGGCTGAATGGCCATCTGCCAGGAGAGATCGGGTGGTGGACTGGGTGCCCCATTTTCCTTCATATATTTTATATAATATCTTAGGCTGAATGGCCATCTGCCAGGAGGGATCGGGTGGTGGACTGGGTGCCCCACTTTCATACATATATATTATATAATATCAGGCTGAATGGCCATCTGTTGAGGGGGATCGGGTGGTGGACTGGGTGCCCCAT
>NW_026943868.1:85000-87500 GCF_035594765.1 Anolis carolinensis
ATTTATTATAATAAGTCGGGTGCCTGTAACTCTACTATATTATTATTATATATTACGTTATTATTACTATATCCTACCCATGGGGACTAATAATATATTAACCAATGACAGTAAAAATAAATACAAAGCAAACAAATAGTCTCATTAAAATATTTTATTTTTCCTTCTTGCTCTTCAGGAGAAGCAATACTTTTCTTTCCCGGGAGAGCTTTTGATGCGGATGCTGAAAATGCTCATCTTGCCCTTGATCACCTCCAGGTAAGGAGAAAACATCCATGTATACCATAATAATAGTATTAATAATAATAGCAATAATAATAATAAATTGTCCAAATTTCCTCTATGTTTTGAACATATTTCCTCTATATTTTGGACATATTTCCTCTGTGTTTTGGACACATTTCCTGTATATTTTGGGCATATTTCTTGTATATTTGGACATATTTCCACAATGTTTTGGACATATTTCCTATATATTTTGAACATATTTATTCTATATTTTGGGCATATTTTATGTTTTGGGCATATTTCTTCTATATTTTGGGCATATTTCCTCTTATGTTTTGGGCATATTTCTTCTATATATTGGGCATATTTCCGCAATGTTTTGGACATATTTCTTGTATATTTTGGACATATTTCTGCAATGTTTTGGACATATTTCCTCTATATTTTGGGCATATTTCCGCAATGTTTTGGACATATTTCTTGTATATTTTGGACACATTTCCTATATATTTTGAACATATTTATTCTATATTTTGAATATATTTCCTCTATATTTTGGACATATTTCCTGTATATTTTAGACACATTTCCACAATGTTTTGGACATATTTCCTGTATGTTTTGGATGTGTTTCCACAATGTTTTGGACATATTTCCTGTATGTTTTGGACATTTCCTGTATATTTTGGGCATATTTCCGCAATGTTTTGGACACATTTCCTGTATATTTTGGGCATATTTCTGCAATGTTTTGGACGTATTTCCTGTATATTTTGGACATGTTTTTTGTATGTTTTGGACAATGTTCTCTGTATGTTTTGGGCATATTTCCTGTATGTTTTGGATGTGTTTCCACAATGTTTTGGACATATTTCCTGTATGTTTTGGACATTTCCTGTATATTTTGGGCATATTTCCGCAATGTTTTGGACACATTTCCTGTATATTTTGGGCATATTTCTGCAATGTTTTGGACGTATTTCCTGTATATTTTGGACATGTTTTTTGTATGTTTTGGACAATGTTCTCTGTATGTTTTGGGCATATTTCCCGTATGTTTTGGATGTGTTTCCTCTATGTTTTGGATGTGTTTCCTGTATATTTTGGCCGTGTTTCCCTTGCGTGCCCTGCTCACGTGTGCCTGCGTGTGCGTGGGCGGTGGTGGCCTGGGCGAGGGCCACGCGTGCAGAGGCGTGTAGGCCGCCCGGGGTCACGCGCCATCATGGCTGCCTCTCCCAAAGTCACCTTTGGGCCAAGGCGGCGGCTGAGCCGCTCAAGGGATCAGCACCGCTCACGGACCAACTCTCTAGCTATCTATATGTATGTATGTATGTATGTATGTATGTATGCACACATTGCTTATATACATACATACATATATACATACATACATATATATATATACTAGCTGTGCCCGGCCACGCGTTGCTGTGGCAAAGTGGTGGTGGTAACAGTTAAAACTTGTTGTGGAATTTTTATTTGACGTTATTTGTATTTTTTTAAATTAATTTTATTGTCACTTATCTTTTTTATTTATTATATTTTATTATTTTGTTGTATTATTTTTAGTCATTTTGTTATAGTATTTTATTGTATTAATTATTTTAGTGTTTTTTATAATTTTACATACATACATACATACATATATACATACATACATACATACATATATATATATATAATTGCAGTGTGTGTATATATTATTATAGTAAATTATATATATATAATTGCAGTGTGTATATACTGTATATTATAATTATTATTATAGTAAATAACATATATTATTGCAGTGTGTATATACTGTATATTATAATTATTATTATAGTAAATAATATATATATAATTGCAGTGTGTATATACTGTATATTATAATTATTATTATAGTAAATAATATATATTATTGCAGTGTGTATATACTGTATATTATAATTATTATTATTATTATAGTAAATAATATATATTATTGCAGTGTATAATTATTATAGTAAATATATATATTATTGCAGTGTGTATATACTGTATATTATAATTATTATTATAGTAAATAATATATATATTATTGCAGTGTGTATATACTGTATATTATAATTATTATTATAGTAAATAATATATATTATTGCAGTGTGTATATACTGTATATTATAATTATCATTATAGTAAATAATATATATTATTGCAGTGTGTATATACTGTATATTATAATTATTATTATAGTAAATAATATATATATAATTGCAGTGTGTATATATTATTATTATAGTAAATATATATA
>NW_026943868.1:92500-109618 GCF_035594765.1 Anolis carolinensis
GCATATATATTATATAGTATAATAAAGTCATATATCAAATATATAAACATATATATATATATATATATATATATATATATACACACAATGTTTTATATATAATGTATAATATATAATATTATATAGATTTATACATTACATATAAAACATTGTATCTATATGTCTATATATTTTATATATTACTTTATTATATAATATATATATATTATATATTACAATATCCTCCGCCGACACCCTCCTCGACCTCATACGGTATTATTATTATGGCATATAGATTATATAATATAATAAAGTAATATATAAAATATATAAACATATATACACAATGTTTTATATAGAATGTATATATTATATAGTATAATAAAGTCATATATAAAATATATAAACATTTATATACAATGTTTTATATATAATGTATAATATATAATATTATATAGATATATAATATAATAATTATACATTAAATATAAAACATTGTATATCTATACAATGTTTTATATTTAATGTATAATTATGTTTATACAATATGTTTATTACTTACATTATAATATATATTATATATTACAATCCGACACCCTCCTCGACCTCATACGGTATTATTATTATGGCATATACATTATATAGTATAATAAAGTAATATATAGACATATATAAACATATATATACAATGTTTTATATAGAATGTTTATATAAAACATTGTATAGATATATAATATAATAATTATATTATGCCATTATTATGGCATATATAGTAATATAATAAAGTAATATATAAAATATATAAACATATATATATATATATATACAATGTTTTTTATATATAATGTATAAGATATAATATATAGATTTATACATTACATATAAAACATTGTATCTATATGTCTATATATTTTATATATTACTTTATTATATAATATATATATATTATATATTACAATATCCTCCGCCGACACCCTCCTCGACCTCATACGGTATTATTATTATGGCATATATATTATATAATATAATAAAGTAATATATAAAATATATAAACATATATACACAATGTTTTATATATAATATATAATATTATATAATTATACATTAAATATAAAAATTGTATAGATATATAATAATTTACATTACATATAAAACATTGTATAGATATATAATAATTATACATTATATATAAAACATTGTGTATGTATGTTTATATATTACTTTATTATATTATATAATATATTATATATTATAATATCCTCTCCTCCGCCGATGCCCTCCTCGACCTTTTATATATACATTATATATAAAACATTGTATCTATATGTTTATATATTTTATATATTACTTTATTATATTATATAAATATAATAAAGTAATATAATATATATATAGATATATATATATAGATATATATGTAGAATGTTTTATATATAATACATATCTATATAATATATATTATATATAAAACATTCAATATATATATTATAATTATACATTATATATAAAACATTGTATCTATATGTTTATATATTTGCTATTTACTTTATTATATTATATATTGTATATTACAATATCCTCTCCTCCACAGACACGCTCCTCAACCTCATCCGGTATATTATATTATATATTATATATAAAACATTGTATCTATATGTTTATATATTTGATATATTACTTTATTATATTATATTATATATATAATATCCTCTCCCCCACGGACGCTCTCCTCGACCTCATCCGGTATTATTATTATTAGGGCATATATATTATATAATATAATAAAGTCATATATAAACATATATAAACATATATATACAATGTTTTATATATAATATAATATTATATAGATATGTAATATAATAATTATACATTATATATAAAACATTGTATCTATTATTATGGCATATATATTATATAATATAATAAAGTAACAAAGTAATATATAATATTATATATATTATAATTATACATTATATTATATTATATATTATACATTAAATATAAAACACTGTTTATATATTTTATATATTACTTTATTATAATATATAAACATATATACAATGTTTTATATATAATGTATAATTATATATTATACATTAAATATAAAACACTGTTTATATATTTTATATATTACTTTATTATAATATATAAAATATATAAACATATATACAATGTTTTATATATAATGTATAATTATATATTATACATTAAATATAAAACATTGTATATATATTTTATATATTACATGTAATATATGTTATATAATATGTAATAAGCACATATAAGCATATATAAACATATCTATACAATGTTTTATATTTAATGTATAATATGTAATATAATATATACATTATATATAAAACATTGTATATATATTTTATATATTACATGTCATATATGTTATATAATATAATGTAAGTAATAAGCATATATAAACATATCTATACAATGTTTTATATTTAATGTATAATATGTAATATAATATATACATTATATATAAAACATTGTATATATATTTTATATATTACATGTCATATATGTTATATAATATAATGTAATAAGCATATATAAACATATCTATACAATGTTTTATATTTAATGTATAATATGTAATATTATACATTATATATAAAACATTGTATATATATTTTATATATTACATGTCATATATGTTATATAATATAATGTAAGTAATAAGCATATATAAGCATATATAAACATATCTATACAATGTTTTATATTTAATGTACAATATGTAATATAATATATACATTATATATAAAACATTGTATATATATTTTATATATTACATGTCATATATGTTATATAATATAATGTAAGTAATAAGCATATATAAACATATCTATACAATGTTTTATATTTAATGTACAATATGTAATATAATATATACATTATATATAAAACATTGTATATATATTTTATATATTACATGTCATATATGTTATATAATATAATGTAAGTAATAAGCATATATAAACATATCTATACAATGTTTTATATTTAATGTACAATATGTAATATAATATATACATTATATATAAAACATTGTATATATATTTTATATATTACATGTCATATATGTTATATAATATAATGTAAGTAATAAGCATATATAAGCATATATAAACATATCTATACAATGTTTTATATTTAATGTACAATATGTAATATAATATATACATTATATATAAAACATTGTATATATATTTTATATATTACATGTCATATATGTTATATAATATAATGTAAGTAATAAGCATATATAAACATATCTATACAATGTTTTATATTTAATGTACAATATGTAATATAATATATACATTATATATAAAACATTGTATATATATTTTATATATTACATGTCATATATGTTATATAATATAATGTAAGTAATAAGCATATATAAGCATATATAAACATATCTATACAATGTTTTATATTTAATGTACAATATGTAATATAATATATACATTATATATAAAACATTGTATATATATTTTATATATTACATGTCATATATGTTATATAATATAATGTAAGTAATAAGCATATATAAACATATCTATACAATGTTTTATATTTAATGTATAATATGTAATATAATATATACATTATATATAAAACATTGTATATATATATTATATATATTTATTATAATATAGGATTCTTATTACATCAAGTCCTGTGCCTGTATCTCTCCTATATGAGGATGATGAGGATGATGATTTCTCTCTCCTCTTCCCGCAGGAACATGTTCCCGTCCAACCTCATTGAGGCCTCCTTCCAGCAGGTGAGTCTTCTCCTCCCCGTGAGCATGGAGAGAGGCAGGTGTCGGCTGCGAGGAGCCGGGTCCAGAAAGGTTTTATTTTCCCCGTGCCTCTTCCTTGCTAGTACCGGACGGTGCTGGTTCCGGTTCCGGTGGTGAAGTCGGCAGGGGAGGGGAAGGCCCCCCCGCGCAAGTCCCTGAGCTTCGTGTACTTCCTGCCGGACGCCTCCCACCCGGGGGGGCAGCGCCCGGTCCTGCTGGAGATCACCCCCGCCCCAGAGATGACCTACCGCACCCTCCCCGGAAGCAACAGCGAGATGAACGTCCTCGGCATCGTCATCTTCTCCGCCACCATCGGTAAGAAGACCAGGACCGGGAAACGGCCAGGGGGGGAAACACAGGGATATTATGATTAATATTATAATGATACAGCAGCATCATCATACCAGGACCGGGAAACAGCCAGGGGTGGAAACACAGGGATATTATGATTATTATTATTATGATACAGCAGCATCATCATACCAGGTTCGGGAAATAGCCAGTGGTGAGGGCTATTTCCATGTGGAAACACGAATATTATTATTATATTATTATTATTATATTACTATATTATTATTTTAAGTCAGGTGCCTCTTACTATATTATTATTATTATATTATATTAAGTCGGGTGCCTCTAACTACTATATTATTATTATTATTATTATTATTATATTATTATATTATATTAAGTCGGGTGCCTCTAACTACTTTATTATTATATTACTATATTATATTAGGTCAGGTGCCTCTTACTATATTATTATATTATTATATTAAGTCAGGTCCCTCTAACTACTATATTATTATTATTATTATTATTATTATTATTATTATTATTATTATTATTATATTAAGTCGGGTGCCTCTAACTACTATATTATTATTATTATTATTATTATTATTATTATTATATTAAGTCAGGTGCCTCTAACTACTATATTATTATATTATTATTATATTAAGTCGGGTGCCTCTTGCTATATTATTATTATATTACTATATTATTATTATTTTAAGTCAGGTGCCTCTACTGTATTATTATTATTATTATTATATTACTATATTATTATTATATTAAGTCGGGTGCCTCTAACTACTTTATTATTATATTACTATATTATATTAGGTCAGGTCCCTCTAACTACTACATTATTATTATTATTATTATATTATATTAAGTCGGGTGCCTCTAACTACTTTATTATTATTATTATATTACTATATTATTATATTAAGTCGGGTGCCTCTTGCTATATTATTATTATATTACTATATTATTATTATTATTATTATTTTAAGTCAGGTGCCTCTTACTATATTATTATTATATTATTATATTACTATATTATTATATTAAGTCAGGTCCCTCTAACTACTATATTATTATTATTATTATTATTATTATATTATATTAAGTCGGGTGCCTCTATTATTATTATTATATTACTATATTATTAAGTTGGGTGCCTCTAACTACTATATTATTATTATTATTATTATATTAAGTCGGGTGCCTCTAACTACTTTATTATTATTATTATATTACTATATTATTATTATTATTATTATTATTTTAAGTCAGGTGCCTCTACTGTATTATTATTATTATTATTATTATTATTATTATTATTATATCATATTACTATATTATTATTATATTAAGTCGGGTGCCTCTAACTACTTTATTATTATTATTATATTACTATATTATTATATTAAGTCGGGTGCCTCTTGCTATATTATTATTATTATATTACTATATTATTAGTATTATTTTAAGTCAGGTGCCTCTACTGTATTATTATTATTATTATATTATATTAAGTCGGGTGCCTCTAACTACTTTATTATTATATTACCATATTATTATATTAAGTCGGGTGCCTCTTGCTATATTATTATTATTATATTACTATATTATTATATTAAGTCGGGTGCCTCTTGCTATATTATTATTATTATATTACTATATTATTATTATTATTTTAAGTCAGGTGCCTCTTCTATTCTATTATTATTATTTATAGGACAATGTTATTATTATCCTAATATGTGTCTTTCCGTGTGTGTGTGTGTGTGTGTGAGGCTTCCTCCTGGGCAAGATGGGGGAGCGTGGGGCTCCGCTGGTGAACGTGTGCCAGTGCCTGAACGAGGCGGTGATGAAGATTGTGTCGATGGCGGTGTGGTACTTCCCCTTTGGGATCGTCTTCCTGATTGCGGGCAAGATCCTGGAGATGGAGGACCCCAGGGCCGTGGGGCGCAAGCTGGGCCTCTACGCCAGCACGGTGGTGGCCGGCCTGGCCCTGCACAGCCTCTGCTTCCTGCCCCTGCTCTTCGCCCTCATCACCCGACGGAACCCCTTCGCCTTCATCCGAGGCATCCTCCAGGCCCTCCTCATCGCCCTCGCCACCTCCTCCAGGTCAGACACAGCATTTTAGATTATTGTTTTATTATTATTTATTATTATTTATTATTATTTTATTATATATATTATTAATATATTGTTATTATTTTATTTATTATTTTATTTCTATATTATTTATTCATTTTATTATATTATATATTATCTGTATATTATTTTAGAGATATATATATATATATATTATATTGTTTTATATTTATATTATATTTTTTAAATATTATTTTTCATTATATTATATTTATATATTTTTAAATATTAGTTATTTTGTATTATTTTATTACATATTATTTTTCATTATTATATTTATATATTTTTAAATATTAGTTATTTTATATTATTTTTATTACACATTATTTTTCATATTATATTTATATATTTTTAAATATTAGTTATTTTATATTATTTTTATTACATATTATTTTTCATTATTATATTCGTTATATATTTATATATATTTTAAATAGTTATTTTATATTATTTTTATTACAATTATTTTTCATTATTATATTCGTTATATATTTATATATTTTTTAAATATTAGTTATTTTGTATTATTTTTATTACAATTATTTTTCATTATTATATTCGTTATATATTCATATATTTTTAAATATTAGTTATTTTGTATTATTTTATTACATATTATTTTTCATTATTATATTCGTTATATATTTATATATTTTTAAATATTACAATTTATTTTATATTATTTTATTATATTGTATTACTTTTATTACAAATATATTATTTTTATAACAGTATATTATTTTAAATATTTATATTTATTATTTTTATATTTATATTATATTTTTTAAAATATTATATTTTGTTATTTTATATTTTATTATATTTTATCTTTATTACCAATATATTATTTTTATAACAGTATCTTATTTTAAATATTTATATTTATTATTTTTATATTATATTTATATTATATTTTTAAATATTATATTATTTTATATTATATTATTTTTATTACAAATGTAACATATTTTTATATTATTTTATAATTTTTATTACAAATATATTAATTTTATAACAGTATATTATTTTTCATTATATTGTTATATTATTTTTATAATATATTTTGAATATCGTATTTTATTCTTTTCATATTATATTATATTTTATATTACTTTCCATTATTACATTGTATTCTTGTTTTATTTTTATTATATATTTTTAAATACGTTGTTTCATATTATATTATCATTATATTTTATTGTTTTTTTATTATATTCTTGTAATAATTATTATTTTAAATATATTTTATTATGGTTTTATATTATATTTTATTTTATATTATATTACGTATTGTATTATTTTATATATTATTCGTGTAATAATTATTTTAAATATATTTTATTGTGGTTTTATATTATGTTTTATATTTTATTGTTTTATATCATATTATGTATTATATTATTTTATATATTATTATATGACATTATATTATATTATTCTTGTAATAATTATTATTTTAAATATATTTTATTATGGTTTTATATTTTATTTTATACAGTAGAGTCTCACTTATCCAACACTCGCTTATCCAACGTTCTGGATTATCCAACGCATTTTTGTAGTCAATGTTTTCAATATATCATGATATTTTGGTGCTAAATTCATAAATACAGTAATTACTACATAGCATTACTGCGTATTGAACTACTTTTTCTGCCAAATTTGTTGTCTAACCTGATGTTTTGGTGTTTCATTTGTAAAATCATACCCTAATTTGATGTTTAATAGGCTTTTCCTTAATGCCTCCTTATTATCCAACATATTCGCTTATCCAACATTCTGCCGGCCCGTTTATGTTGGATAAGTGAGACTACTGTATATAATATATTTTCATATTGTTATATTACATTTTCATATTGTTACATTACATTTTCTTATGTTATTATATTTTATTATTTTTATAACATTATTTGTATTGTTATATTTTCTTATATTATTTTTATAATATATTTTAGAATATATTTTATTATTTATTTATATTCTTATATTTAATCTTTGTATTTTGTACTTGTTTTATATATTATTTTCATAGTTATATTACATTATTTTATTATCTATTATATTTAATTAGTTTTATATTGTACTATTTGTATAATAGCCTATTATGATTTTATATTATATTATGTATTATATTATTTTATATATTATTATATGACATATTATATTATTTTCATATTTTTATATGACATTATTTCATTTCATTATTGTTTTATATTCTATCATTTGTATAATAATAGCCTATTATTTTAAATATTATGTTTTATTTTATTATATTATTTTAAAAAATAATGTTACCTCTTGCCTTGTGTGTGCTTCTCCTGTGAGCATGGAGAGAGGCGAGGTGTCGGCTGGGAGTTGAAATTGAACTTACGGCATGTGTCTCCCGTTGTTCCTTTTTCGTGGGCAGCTCGGCCACGCTGCCCATCACCCTCAAGTGTCTTCTGGAGAACAACGGGATTGACCGGCGCATTGCGCGCTTTGTGCTTCCGGTGGGGGCCACCATCAACATGGACGGGACCGCCCTCTACGAGGCCGTGGCCGCCATCTTCATCGCCCAGGTCAACGAGTACGACCTCGACTTCGGACAGATCATCACCATCAGGTACACACAGAGACCCCCACCGCCCAGGGTTAGAGTCCTCATCGAGGGCGCAGATATTATATTTTATTATAATACTAGCCGTGCCCGGCCACGCGTTGCTGTGGCAAAGTGGTGGTGGTATGGGTTAAAAATTGTTGTGTGATTTTTATTTGCATTTTTTAATTAATTTTATTGTAAGTTATCTTTTTATTTATTATATTTTATTATTTTCTTGTATTATTTTTAGTTATTTTCTGTTATTATAGTATTTTATTGTATCAATTTTTTTTAGTGTTTTTTATTATTTTTTATTGGGTTGCTAGGAGACCAAGTGGGCGGAGCTTAACCTTCTAACTGGCAGCAATTGGATAAAAACTATTATTCCTCTCCCTGTAATTAGGACTTTTTCTTTTCTTTTTGTTGTATCAACCTAGAGGCATGGATGATGGGTTGTGTTGTCAAATTTCGAGGTTGAGGGGACTGTAGTTTTGTGGGTCGCCGTGATGCCATCACCCTTTTATATATATAGATATCATTTTAATATTATATTTTATCAAATTATTACCATTATATTTTTGGAATATTTTTTAATATTTTTATTTCATTTTATTGCTTTATATTATTACTCTATTATTTTTAATATTTTATTATCACTATTATATAATTCTGATTTTATTATTATTTTACATTTTATTCTATTATGTTTATTTATTTTATTACAATATTTATATCCCGCCCTTCTCACCCAACAGGGCGGATTCTAGTAATATTATTTTATATTATTGTTATACAGTAGAGTCTCGCTTATCCAAGCTAAACGGGCCGGCAGAAGCTTGGATAAGCAAATATCTTGGATAATAAGGAGTGATTAAGGAAAAGCCTATTAAACATCAAATTAAGCACCAAAACTTCATGTTATACAACAAATTTGACAGAAAAAGTAGTTCAATATGCGGTAATGCTATGTAGTAATTACTGTATTTACGAATTTAGCACCAAAATATCACGATGTATTGAAAACATTGACTACAAAAATGGCTTGGATTATCCAGAGGCTTGGATTAGTGAGACTCTACTGTAATTAATTAATTATATTAATTTTATATTATAATATTATATTATAAAATTATATTAGTTTTATATTACTATTCTATTATTTTTAATATATTACTATTACATTATTTTATATTATTTACACTATTATATCATAGTAATATATTATTTTGTTATTTTATAATTTTAGTGTATTTTATTATTTTATTTTATTGCTACTATATGATTTTTATAATTGTATTTGTAATGTTTTATTGTTTTATATTTTTGTATCATATTATTTTAGTTGTATATTACTATTGTATTATTTTAATATATTACTATTACTACATTATTATATCACTAGCTGTGCCCGGCCACACGTTGCTGTGGCGAAGTATGGTGGTATGAGTATTGAGGAATTGGTGGTAGTTAAGGTAAAGAGTCCCCTGGGCTGAGTGGGTTGCTAGGAGACCAAGTGAGCGAAGCTTAGCCTTCTAACTGGCAGCAATTGGATAAAAGCAATTATTCCTCTCCCTCTAATTAGGACTTTATTTTTATTTTATTTTTGTTGTATCAACCTAGAGGCGTGGATGAGGGGTTGTGCTGTCAATTTTCAAGGTTGTGGGGTGTTTACTTTTGTTGTTTTGTCCGCTGCCGTGATGCCATCACTCTTTTATATATAGATGAACACTATATTATAGTAATATATTATTTTATTTTATAAAAATTTTAGTGTATTTTTTTATTTTATTGCTACTCTATGATTTTTATAGTCTTGTATTATTTGTAATATTGTTTGTTTTATATTTTTAAATTATTTTTATATTATATTAAACATTTTTATTATTACTATGTTATTGTATTACATTCTTTTCTATTTTATCAAAATTATATTATTATATTATATGAAAGCCCTCCTGTGAGCATGGAGAGAGGCAAGATGTCGACCCCAGAGGGCTAGATGGTTGGTTTTCCAAGCTTGACCCTTTGTCTTGGCAGCATCACGGCCACGGCGGCCAGCATCGGGGCAGCGGGCATCCCGCAGTCGGGCCTGGTCACCATGGTCATCGTCCTCACCTCGGTCGGACTGCCCACCGAAGACATCACCCTCATCGTCGCCATCGACTGGGCCCTGTGAGTCCCTCCCCTCAACATCATCAATAATAATAATAATCACAATAATAATAATATAGACATAATGGCCATGATGATGATAATATAGACATATTGGCCATAATAATAATAATATGGACATATTGGCTATAATAATAATAATAACATATGTATTGGCTATAATAATAATATAGACACATTCGCCGTAATTATATTATTATTATGGCCATTATTATTATGATTATTATTATGATGGCCACCCTATTGGGATCTGTGCGCATCATCCAAAAATACATCACACAGCCCTAAACACTTGGGAAGGGTTCGACTTGTGGTTTTGTGACAATATAATATACACTCATTGGCCATGATGATGATAATAATAATAATAATAATATAGACATATTGGCCATGATTATAATATAGACTCACTTGCAATAATAGTAATATAGTCATTGGCCATAATAATAATAAAAATATACACTGGCCATAATAATAATAATAATAATAATAATAATAATAATAATAATAATATAGACTCACTGGCCATAATAATAATAATAATAATGACTCACTTGCAATAATAATAATATAGTCATTTGCCATAATAATAATAATAATAAAAATATAGACTCATTGGCCATAATAATAATAATAATGACTCACTTGCAATAATAATAATAGTCATTGGCCATAATAATAATAATAATATAGAGTCATTGGCCATAACTACTACTACTACTACTAATAGTAGAGACCCATTGGCCATGATAATAATAATAATATAGACTCATTGGCCATGACTACTACTACTACTACTACTACTACTAATAGTATAGACCCATTGGTCATGATAATAATAATAATATAATTATTATAATAATTATTATAATAATTATAATAATTATTATGACTATAATATAAATATAGATATATTGGCCATAATAATAATGATAATTACATAGACTCATTGGGCATAATAATAATGATGTTGATGATGATGACGATGATGATAATGATGTCTCTCTCTTTGTGGGCAGGGACCGGCTGCGGACGATGACCAACGTGCTGGGGGACGCGCTGGCGGCCGGGATCATGGCCCACATCTGCCGGGACGACTTCAACACCCCCAAGACCCCCAAACCCCCCAAAGCTCCTAAGGTAGGGCATCGGGTGGTTGGGGGGGGGAAGTGGTCAGCGGGTAGGGTGGCCTCACTGCCTCTCTTTCTCTCCCCGCCGGCAGTCGCGCAAGGCCAAGCAGAAGCCCCCCCCCAGGTGCGTGTCGGTCCCCAGGCTGGTCCTGCCCAAGAACCACGTGGTGGAGATCGTCCACGAGGAGGAAGCCCAGCAGAACCACTTTGGCGGCAGCGTGGGCGTCTGCCACGTCTGAGTCGGAAGGGCCTCTGAGCATACCAAGAGTGTGGATTATCCCTTTGGGACTCTGGACGATAGAACAACCCGCCTAGAGATTCTGGGGAGGGAACAATCTCCATCGGGACCAAGGAGGAGAAAAGGAAAGGAAGCAGGAAAAAGCTCGGGAAAGCTCTCCCCGGGCCTTGCTTGTTCCTTTGGACTCGGCAATGCCGGCCCTGAAATGCCGGACCACAACTGACCCAGATGGTGCTTTATATATATATATATACACACACAAGTGTGTGTCGACAAAAGAATAATAATAAAAACATGAGTGACGGAAACACACTGGTTGCGTTTGTGCCTCTGTTGCGACTGCTCCCCTCTCGTCCAAAGGGATGTAGTGTCTGTCTGGGCATCTGTCAGGAGAGATTGGGTTGTGCCTTCCTTGATTGTTATTCCATATTACTATTATATTACTAATATATATTATATTATTAATCATATTATTATTGTTGTAATTTACAGGTACTATAATAATTTATTGTAACATAGGGCTGGATGGCCATCTGTCGGGAGGGTTTTTGATGGTGTCTTCCTCGAAAGTTATTCTATTGATTATAATTCCAATTAATTATAAATATATTATTTAATATTATTTAATATATTTATTATATATATATATATATATATATATAGTATGTATTTTATGTTTTATAAATATATTAATTATATATATATAAAATATATTTTATATATATATGTATTGTATTATATATATATATATTATATAATAGAAATATCTATTATATATTTAATATAAATTATTTAACACAATTTAATATATAATATATAATTTAATTATATAATATATATATATTATATATATATATTAATATATTAATTATATATTGAAATATTATATATAATATATATATAATATATTTAATATAAATTATTTAATACAATTTAATATATAAGTTATAATATAAAATATATTATATAATATATATATGTATTTTATATATTTTATATATTAATATATTAATTATATATATTGAAATATATATTATATATATAATATAAATATTATATATTTAACATAAATTATTTAACACTATTTAATATATAATATATAATTTTATTATAATATAAAATATTATATTATATATATATGTGTGTATTTTATAAATTATATATAAATATATTATATATATATATATATAATATATATATATATATTATTTAATATAACTTATTTAATACAATTTAATATCTAATATATAATTTTATTATAATATAAAATAAATTATATAATATATATGTATTTTATATATTATATATATATTTATTAATCATATATATTGAAATATACATATATATAATATAATATAAATATATATAATATATTTAATATAAATTATTTAATATAAAATATATAATTTAATTATAATTCTATTATATAAATATATATAATATATATAAGGGTTATATATATATAATATATATATGTATTTTATATATTTTTATATATATATGTTAATACATTAATTATATATATTGAAATATATATTATATATATATATAATATAAATATTATATAATATAACTTATTTAATATAAAATATATAATTATAATTCTATTATATAAATATATATAATATATATATGGGTTATATATATATATAATATATATATGTATTTTATATATTTTATATATATATATTTATATATTAATTATATATATTGAAATATATATTATATATATAATATAAATATTATATAATATAAATTATTTAATATAAAATATATAATTTAATTATAATTCTATTATATAAATATATTTAATATATATAAAATACATATATATATATAAAATATATTTTATATATATAATTAATATATATTAATTATTGATATGCTTCTAAGGATGGCGGGAGGTGGCTCGTGTGTCCCTTTGTGTGGTGTTGTTGTGAAATCACAAGACGTTTACAGATCTCCGATTACCCAGAAAGGCCTCCCGATAAGCACATCCTGCCTCCGTATCTTCTGCATATACATATATAAATATAAATATAAATATATAGATGCATATCGTTCTTATCCGACTTCTGCTTCAGCACAAACCGCAAGAGATGCCTCCGCCGATAAATACGACATTTCGCAATAGTGTCAACAAACAGCCTGGACAAGACGTAGAGATAAAAGATTTCGAGGAAAACACAGATCTTTTGGGTGGGATTTTGCAGGAAACGGACCTCTAATCTTGCTCAACCCAGGCCATAAAAAAGAGAAGAAAAAGCCCGAAAAAGCCCAAAAATCACCAAAGGATGATGAAGCCCGCCTTCCTCTGCCTCCTCTTGGCCTCCACCGCCCTGGCCCTCCAGGAAAAAATACGTATGTATTTAATATTTTTAATTTATATATATAAAATATATAATATTAAATACGTACGCATTCGCTCCTGGATATAATAATATTTTTAATATAATATTTATTATTCTTACTCCTCAGCTTTCCCCCTTGGACAGCCATTTATACATTTATTATTTATAAATATAATAAATAAATATAATAATGACAAAAATAACCACAATTATTATTATTATTATATTTGTTACTCCTCGGCCTTCCCACTTGGAGGGCATTCTTATTACTATTATATTTATTATATTTTTATATTTATATTTAGTTTAATTTTATATTATTATTTTATATTTATTATTATATTTTTATATTATTATTATTATTATTATTATTATCATCATCATCATCATATTTGTTACTCCTCGGCCTTCCCACTTGGAGAGCGTTATTATTACTATTATATTTATTCTTATATTTTATATTTATTCTATTTTTATATTATTATTTTATATTTATTATTCTATTTTTATATTATTATTATTATTATTATTATTATCATCATCATCATCATATTTGTTACTCCTCGGCCTTCCCACTTGGAGAGCGTTATTATTACTATTATATTTATTCTTATATTTAAAATTTATTATATTTTTATATTATTATTTTATATTTATTATTCTATTTTTATATTTATAATATTATCATTATGTTACTCCTCAGCCTTCCCACTTGGAGGGCATTATTATTACTATTATATTTATTATGATATTATATTTTTATTTTTATTATAATTTTATATTATTACTGTATTACTATTATATTTATATTTTTATATTTATATTATATTTGTTACTCCTCAGCCTTCCCAGTTGGAGGGCATTATTACTACTACTACTACTATATTTATTCTTATATTTTATATTTATATTTATTATAATTTTTATATTATTATTACTATTATATTTATTATACTTTTATATTTATATTTATAATATATTATTATTATTATTATTATTATATTTGTTACTCCTCGGCCTTCCCACTTGGAGGGCGTTATTATTACTACTATTATATTTATTCTTATATTTTATATTTATATTTATTATAATTTTTATATTATATTTATTATAATTTTATATTATATTTATTAAAATTATTTTTATTAAAATTATACATTATTATTACTATTATATTTATTGTTATATTCTTATATTTATTATATATTATTATTGTATTTGTTACTCCTTGGCCTTCCCACTTGGAGGGCATTGTTATTTATTATATTTATTATTATATTTATTATTATTATTATATTTTTACTCTTATTATAACAATAATTATTATATTTTTTACTATTTAGCCTTCCTACCCGGATATATATATATATAATTTTACTCTTATTTTAGATTATTATTATTATTATTACTCTTTAGCCTTCCTACTTGGAGTGCCAATACCGTATATATATATATAGTTTAGGATAATTATACGGTTATAATTTTATAATATAAAATATAATAAGAGTAATATATGTATATATATATATAATTTTACTCTTATTATATTTTATATTATTATTATTATTACTCTTTAGCCTTCCTACTTGGAGTGCCAATACTGTATAATATTATATATATATATATATATATATATATATATATATATATATATATATATATATATATATATTATTTTTATATATATTATTTTATATATATATATATATATAGTAATTTTACTCTTATTATATTTTATATTGTTATTATTATTACTATTACTCTTTAGCCTTCCTACTTGGAGTGCCAATACCGTATAATTATATATATTATATATATATAGTTTAGGATAATTATACGGTTATAATTTTATAATATAAATATAAGAAGATATATATATATATATATATATAATTTTACTCTTATTATATTTTATATTATTATTATTACTCTTTAGCCTTCCTACTTGGAGTGCCAATACCGTATAATTATATTATATAATATATATATATATATATAATATATATATATATATATATATATAATTATATATATAAATATATATATATATAAATATATATATATATATATAATTTTACTCTTATATTTTATATTATTATTATTATTACTATGACTCTTTAGCCTTCCTACTTGGAGTGCCAATACCGTGTGTGTGTGTGTGTGTGTGTGTGTGTGTGTATATATATATATAATAATTTTACTCTTATTATATTTTATATTATTATTATTATTACTCTTTAGCCTTCCTACTTGGAGTGCCAATACCGTATAATTTATATATATATATATATATATATATATATATATATATATATATATATATATATATATATATATAGTAATTTACTCTTATTATATTTTATATTATTATTATTATTACTATTACT
>NW_026943869.1:10000-12500 GCF_035594765.1 Anolis carolinensis
AAAAGTCCCGACGGCGGAAATCTCCGCGCGCGGGCCGCGACGGCACGTACGGTTCGCTTCCCGATTCCTCGTCCCCCGGTCGCCTCCTCGAGTCGACGCCGCCTCTCTGGAACTCCGAGGCGGGGAAGGCAGGCCGGTGGCTCCCCTCGTCGGAAAGGAACGGTCCCCCTCTCGTGCGGATCTCGCGCGGCGCGGGCCTCTCCCTCGGCGTATAGGGGCCTCGCGCCTTCCCCCTTCGAGAGCCCGCGGGAAGGACGGGGTCCTCTTCGCGCCGTGTCGGGAGCCGGAGCCCATCGCCGGGGCCGAGGCGGGAGGCCGTCCGCCCTCGCGGTACCGTAAACGGCCTCCGAGCGCGTCGCGGTCGCCTTCGCGGCTCCCGCGGAGCCCGGTTTCCGGCACAGGAAGTTCGCGAGAAGACGACGGGAATTCACAGGCGTCTGCAGGGGACCGACAAAATGAGAGCTCCGGGGACAACCCTAACGGCAAAAGACGCGCCGTCGTCGAAGCAGAACGATGAAGCCGAAAGGAAATGTATCTATCTTCTAATAATCATAAATTATTTATTGTAAATATTATTATTATTATTTCATATTATGAAATAAATAAGTCTACCTTCTAATCTAAATCTGAAACGCGTAGGTGTGTACGTGGCACGGCTATCTGCCCACACAGACAGCCTCCGGCCTCCGCAAACAGGCTATACTTCCCAGGGTTAAAAATCTAGCAAGTCACCCTTTTCCAGTGACCTGTTCGTTACGGCGAGCGCCACGCAAGGGCCGCCCAAACCCTTGCCGACGTCCTTCCCGAACGCTCTATGTAGCCCGCCAGCCGAGGAACGCTTTCGTTTGGGGACCATTTCCTCCTAGATTTGGCTTTGGCTTCCACCACGGGCAGGCATCCCAGGGTTCTCCGTTGCCGTGTCGTTTGCATGGCCCCGCCCACTGCCCTTTTCCTTTCCAATCTCTCTGCTTAACAAACGGAGCACGACCGAGCTGCAACTGAACTTCCTGGAGGAGTTTAGGGATTGACTCCACAGGGTGGAAGTTGTAGTTCACCCCGCCGCATCAAGTCTCGGAGCGCTGTCGCTCCTACAGGGAGTTGTAGTTCACCTACACCCAGAACGCTACGAACCCAAACGAGGACGGGTCTGGGCCAAACTTACCGTGCGGACCAGATATTATGCCCAGATTTGACAACCGATGGGTTTGGAGGGGAACGGGACTGGAAGTTCAGGAGTAGTGTAGGTAGTACTCAGATTTATAGTTCTCACCTGCAATGAATTAGCGTCGCACTTGGCACACAGAGCCCCCCCCCCCCCCCCTAACCGATCTCTATATATCCCTCTCTCTATCTGAAAGGGTCATGAAATTTCGGCCTAGGACAAAACCACACATCCCAGAAACACTAAACTTGCCAGCACAACTCCTCATCCATGCCTCTACGTTCATACAACAAAAAGAAAAGAAAAATAAAGTCCTCGTTAGAGGGAGAGGAATCATTCTTTTTTATCCAATGGCTGCCAGTTCAAAGGCTAAGCTCCGCCCACTTGGTCTCCTAGCAACCCGCTCAGCCCAGGGGACAGGCAGAGTTAGGCTTCACTAAAGCCTCTTCCAGACTGCCTGTAAAATACAGATGGTCAGATTTTTAACTGGATTATATGGCAGTGTAGACTCAAGGCCCTTCCACACAGCTATATAACCCATTGATAGTCTTCTATTTATAGTCTGCTTTGAACTGGATGATCTTGACTCCACACCGCCGTATAATCCCCTTCAGTGTGCAGTCGGATACAACTGGACTTAACCTTTACCCTAACTACCACCAATTCCTCAACACTTTACTATTTCTCATACCACCGGACTTGGCCACAGCGACGCGTGGCCGGGCACAGCTAGTCCATCTAGTTATAAAAAGAGCGACGGCATCGGGGCAGCGGACAAAAAACAACAAAACTACAGGACCCCCAACCTCGAAATTTGACAACCCAACCCATCGTCCACGGCTCTAGGTCGATACAACAAAAAGAAAAGAAAAACAAAGTCCTAATTAGAGGGAAAGGAATAATTGATTTTTATCCCATCGCTGCCAGTTAGAGGGCTAAGCAATATATAACATTGTGTGTGTGTGTGTGTGTGTGTGTGTGTGTGTGTGTGTATATATATTGTGTGTGTGTATGTATGTGTGTGTGTGTGTGTGTGTGTGTGTATGTATATATATATTGCATTGTACATGATTTTATTGTATTGTTTAATTGTTTTATGATATGTTGTTTTATATTTTGCTATCTTGTACTGTTCTGGGCATGGCCCCATGTAAGCCGCCCCGAGTCCCCGTTGGGGGAGATGGTGGCGGGGTATAAATAAAGTATTATTATTATTAGTTGTAGTTCACCTCCATCCAAAGACCACCCAACCCAGCCAATGACGACTCTAGGCTTGTCACGCAGACCGAATATCGCCTGCCGTGACTACCGACAGACAGGGAATCCGGACGTCGCGGT
>NW_026943869.1:22500-27500 GCF_035594765.1 Anolis carolinensis
CCTTTCCCCCGAAGGACGGACTTGTCCCGATCCGGGAGGGGGGGGTGCGGAAACCCGAGTCGCTTTCCTCGCGCCGGCCGAGTCCGTCGGGTCTTCGCCGGACGCGGAGCGCGGTGGTCGTGCTCGGGAAACTTCACCTTTTTTCCCTTACTCGCGAGGTGCAAAACGTCACGACGCTGAAAATCTCGGCGCGCGTACCTCGAGGGTGGGGGAAGGCTTCCTCTCCGGGTCCTCCTCCCCCGTACGGCGCCCGGAGTCCAGCACGCCTCTGCCTGGAACTCCGAAGCGGGGGAACCCGGGCGGGAAGCACCCCACGGCGGAGAAGAAGGGGCAAGGAGAAAAAAAAGCCCCTTCGCGAGACCTGGCTTGTCCGCAGCTGACGAAGGGAGTCCCCGCCGCCTCCGCCGGCAACCGCCGCGCCTGCCCCCTCCGGCGGGTCTGCGTCCGGAGGTGGAGCTCGGTAGGGCCGGGACGGAGGGCGGAAGGGCCGCCTCCTCGCCTGACCTGGGCTTGTCCGCATCCCGGTGGGTTTGGGTCGGGGGCCGAGGGCTCCGAGGGTCCGGGAGTGTGAGGCCGTCTTCGGGCTTCCGCCGCCGCGCCTGCCCCGTCCGGCGGGTCTGCGCCGGGCCGTGGAGCGCGGTAGGCGTCGCCCGTCGACGCGCCGCTCTTCCCTTTCCGCCGAAGGACGGACGTGTCCCGATCCGGGGGGGCGCAAGGGGGGGACCGAGTCGCTTTCCTCGCGCCGGCCGAGTCCGTCGGGTCTTCTCCGGACGCGGAGCGCGGTGGTCGTGCTCGGTTGTTTCCCCTCCCTTACTCGCGAGGTGCAAAAAGTCACGTCGCTGAAAATCTCCGCGCGCGTACCGGCGAGGCGCGCACGCCATCCCCTCGGCGGTTTCTGCTCCCCGTCGGCCTCCACGAGTCTCCGCCGCCTCCCCGGAACTCCAAGGCGGGCGAACCCGAGCGGTTTGCTCCCGTCTGCGGAAAAGAACCGGCGAGAAGCGCCCCGCCAGGACGCCGCCGGTCCACCGCGGGCAGGGCCGCCCGAGCGGAGGGCGCCTCCCCGGCACTCTTGACTCGTGGAACCCGGGCGGGCGGGCGGGCGGGACGTGTAGGGCCCCGCGCCTTCCCCCGGGGAGCCTGCGGGAACCGCGTCTGGCCGATTCGGGAGCCGGCGCCCGTCACCGGGGCAGAGGCGGGGAGGCGTCCGCCCTCGCGGTACCCTTAACGGCCGCCGAAGGCGCACGGCTCCCCTCGGCCAATCTTCCTCCAGGCGCCGGGGAGCACGACGCAGCCGCGGACCGAGGCGTCCTCCCCTCGCCCGCCGGTTCCGTCGCGTCCGCGCCGGTCGCGGGGAGCGGCGGTGAAGCTCGGTCACGTCCCCTCCCTTACTCGCGAGGAGCGAAAAGTCCCGACGGCGGAAATCTCCGCGCGCGGGCCGCGACGGCACGTACGGTTCGCTTCCCGATTCCTCGTCCCCCGGTCGCCTCCTCGAGTCGACGCCGCCTCTCTGGAACTCCGAGGCGTGGAAGGCAGGCCGGTGGCTCCCCTCGTCGGAAAGGAACGGTCCCCCTCTCGTGCGGATCTCGCGCGGCGCGGGCCTCTCCCTCGGCGTATAGGGGCCTCGCGCCTTCCCCCTTCGAGAGCCCGCGGGAAGGACGGGGTCCTCTTCGCGCCGTGTCGGGAGCCGGAGCCCATCGCCGGGGCCGAGGCGGGAGGCCGTCCGCCCTCGCGGTACCGTAAACGGCCTCCGAGCGCGTCGCGGTCGCCTTCGCGGCTCCCGCGGAGCCCGGTTTCCGGCACAGGAAGTTCGCGAGAAGACGACGGGAATTCACAGGCGTCTGCAGGGGACCGACAAAATGAGAGCTCCGGGGACAACCCTAACGGCAAAAGACGCGCCGTCGTCGAAGCAGAACGATGAAGCCGAAAGGAAATGTATCTATCTTCTAATAATCATAAATTATTTATTGTAAATATTATTATTATTATTTCATATTATGAAATAAATAAGTCTACCTTCTAATCTAAATCTGAAACGCGTAGGTGTGTACGTGGCACGGCTATCTGCCCACACAGACAGCCTCCGGCCTCCGCAAACAGGCTATACTTCCCAGGGTTAAAAATCTAGCAAGTCACCCTTTTCCAGTGACCTGTTCGTTACGGCGAGCGCCACGCAAGGGCCGCCCAAACCCTTGCCGACGTCCTTCCCGAACGCTCTATATAGCCCGCCAGCCGAGGAACGCTTTCGTTTGGGGACCATTTCCTCCTAGATTTGGCTTTGGCTTCCACCACGGGCAGGCATCCCAGGGTTCTCCGTTGCCGTGTCGTTTGCATGGCCCCGCCCACTGCCCTTTTCCTTTCCAATCTCTCTGCTTAACAAACGGAGCACGACCGAGCTGCAACTGAACTTCCTGGAGGAGTTTAGGGATTGACTCCACAGGGTGGAAGTTGTAGTTCACCCCGCCGCATCAAGTCTCGGAGCGCTGTCGCTCCTACAGGGAGTTGTAGTTCACCTACACCCAGAACGCTACGAACCCAAACGAGGACGGGTCTGGGCCAAACTTACCGTGCGGACCAGATATTATGCCCAGATTTGACAACCGATGGGTTTGGAGGGGAACGGGACTGGAAGTTCAGGAGTAGTGTAGGTAGTACTCAGATTTATAGTTCTCACCTGCAATGAATTAGCGTCGCACTTGGCACACAGAGCCCCCCCCCCCCCCCCCTAACCGATCTCTATATATCCCTCTCTCTATCTGAAAGGGTCATGAAATTTCGGCCTAGGACAAAACCACACATCCCAGAAACACTAAACTTGCCAGCACAACTCCTCATCCATGCCTCTACGTTCATACAACAAAAAGAAAAGAAAAATAAAGTCCTCGTTAGAGGGAGAGGAATCATTCTTTTTTATCCAATGGCTGCCAGTTCAAAGGCTAAGCTCCGCCCACTTGGTCTCCTAGCAACCCGCTCAGCCCAGGGGACAGGCAGAGTTAGGCTTCACTAAAGCCTCTTCCAGACTGCCTGTAAAATACAGATGGTCAGATTTTTAACTGGATTATATGGCAGTGTAGACTCAAGGCCCTTCCACACAGCTATATAACCCATTGATAGTCTTCTATTTATAGTCTGCTTTGAACTGGATGATCTTGACTCCACACCGCCGTATAATCCCCTTCAGTGTGCAGTCGGATACAACTGGACTTAACCTTTACCCTAACTACCACCAATTCCTCAACACTTTACTATTTCTCATACCACCGGACTTGGCCACAGCGACGCGTGGCCGGGCACAGCTAGTCCATCTAGTTATAAAAAGAGCGACGGCATCGGGGCAGCGGACAAAAAACAACAAAACTACAGGACCCCCAACCTCGAAATTTGACAACCCAACCCATCGTCCACGGCTCTAGGTCGATACAACAAAAAGAAAAGAAAAACAAAGTCCTAATTAGAGGGAAAGGAATAATTGATTTTTATCCCATCGCTGCCAGTTAGAGGGCTAAGCAATATATAACATTGTGTGTGTGTGTGTGTGTGTGTGTGTGTGTGTGTGTGTATATATATTGTGTGTGTGTATGTATGTGTGTGTGTGTGTGTGTGTGTGTGTATGTATATATATATTGCATTGTACATGATTTTATTGTATTGTTTAATTGTTTTATGATATGTTGTTTTATATTTTGCTATCTTGTACTGTTCTGGGCATGGCCCCATGTAAGCCGCCCCGAGTCCCCGTTGGGGGAGATGGTGGCGGGGTATAAATAAAGTATTATTATTATTAGTTGTAGTTCACCTCCATCCAAAGACCACCCAACCCAGCCAATGACGACTCTAGGCTTGTCACGCAGACCGAATATCGCCTGCCGTGACTACCGACAGACAGGGAATCCGGACGTCGCGGTCGTTCACGCCCATCCGCAGAGTACTGCGCCGCACGATTCTGGGAATTGTAGTTCACCCGCTACAAACAGAATACGTAACATCGAAACACAAATAATACCGTTCTCAAACGACCCGGGCATCGCCGGGTCCCCAAGCCAGTCATAAATAAAAATCCAAAAATTAAATAAATAAAGGAAGGAAGGAAGGAAAGAAGGAAGGAAGGGCATTCGGACTATCGGAAACCTCTAAGCTTACCGTCAACGGGCAGAAGAGCAGCTGTTACAATGAAGATACTTCCCAAAACGTGATTTCTTTTTCAAACCGTTGCAGCGTTAAGAAGCGCACGAGTATTCGAAACCTGGGACGGAAAACTCGCATTCCTGTAGTCGGTGTTTTCAAGATAGGATCGTGGTTTTTGGGTGCTAAATTCACAAATACAGTCACGAGTACGGAGCATGACTGCGTATCGAACTCCTGTTTCTGTCAAATCTGTTGCATGGCGCGATGTTTTGGTGCTTCATTTGTAAAATCGTAACCTAATTTGATGTCGAATAGGCTTCCCCTTCATCTCTCCTTATTGTCCGACACATTCCGCCGGCCCGTTTGCGACTCTACCGTAGTCACGCCTGCCGCCGGAAACGAAAGCGAAACGAGGAAAGGTAAAAAAAAAAAAAAAAAAAAAGGCAAAGGTTGTACCTTTGACGTGAAGTCCGGTCGCGTCCGACTCCGGGCGTCGGTGCTCGTCTCCGTTTCTAAGCCGAAGAGCCGGCGTTGTCCGTAGACGCCTCCGAGGTCGTGTGGCCGGCACGGCCGCGTGGAGCGCCTTTACCTTCCCCTGCCGGAGCGGTACCTATCGATCTACCGGCATCGTCACGTCTTCGAACTGCTAGGTCGGCAGAAGCTGGAGCTAACGGCGGGCGCTCACTCCGCTCCCGGGATTTGAACCCGCGACCTTTCGCTCTGCAGGTTCAGCACCTCAGTGCTTTAACACGCTTCGCCACCGGGGCTCCTGTTACAAGGGAAAGGTATCTTTAAAAAACAAACAAACAAACAAACAAACAAACAAACAAACGAACAAACAAACAGACCAAAAAACAAAAACAAAAACAAAAAAAAAT
>NW_026943869.1:37500-40000 GCF_035594765.1 Anolis carolinensis
GGCGGGCGGGCGGGACGTGTAGGGCCCCGCGCCTTCCCCCGGGGAGCCTGCGGGAACCGCGTCTGGCCGATTCGGGAGCCGGCGCCCGTCACCGGGGCAGAGGCGGGGAGGCGTCCGCCCTCGCGGTACCCTTAACGGCCGCCGAAGGCGCACGGCTCCCCTCGGCCAATCTTCCTCCAGGCGCCGGGGAGCACGACGCAGCCGCGGACCGAGGCGTCCTCCCCTCGCCCGCCGGTTCCGTCGCGTCCGCGCCGGTCGCGGGGAGCGGCGGTGAAGCTCGGTCACGTCCCCTCCCTTACTCGCGAGGAGCGAAAAGTCCCGACGGCGGAAATCTCCGCGCGCGGGCCGCGACGGCACGTACGGTTCGCTTCCCGATTCCTCGTCCCCCGGTCGCCTCCTCGAGTCGACGCCGCCTCTCTGGAACTCCGAGGCGGGGAAGGCAGGCCGGTGGCTCCCCTCGTCGGAAAGGAACGGTCCCCCTCTCGTGCGGATCTCGCGCGGCGCGGGCCTCTCCCTCGGCGTATAGGGGCCTCGCGCCTTCCCCCTTCGAGAGCCCGCGGGAAGGACGGGGTCCTCTTCGCGCCGTGTCGGGAGCCGGAGCCCATCGCCGGGGCCGAGGCGGGAGGCCGTCCGCCCTCGCGGTACCGTAAACGGCCTCCGAGCGCGTCGCGGTCGCCTTCGCGGCTCCCGCGGAGCCCGGTTTCCGGCACAGGAAGTTCGCGAGAAGACGACGGGAATTCACAGGCGTCTGCAGGGGACCGACAAAATGAGAGCTCCGGGGACAACCCTAACGGCAAAAGACGCGCCGTCGTCGAAGCAGAACGATGAAGCCGAAAGGAAATGTATCTATCTTCTAATAATCATAAATTATTTATTGTAAATATTATTATTATTATTTCATATTATGAAATAAATAAGTCTACCTTCTAATCTAAATCTGAAACGCGTAGGTGTGTACGTGGCACGGCTATCTGCCCACACAGACAGCCTCCGGCCTCCGCAAACAGGCTATACTTCCCAGGGTTAAAAATCTAGCAAGTCACCCTTTTCCAGTGACATGTTCGTTACGGCGAGCGCCACGCAAGGGCCGCCCAAACCCTTGCCGACGTCCTTCCCGAACGCTCTATGTAGCCCGCCAGCCGAGGAACGCTTTCGTTTGGGGACCATTTCCTCCTAGATTTGGCTTTGGCTTCCACCACGGGCAGGCATCCCAGGGTTCTCCGTTGCCGTGTCGTTTGCATGGCCCCGCCCACTGCCCTTTTCCTTTCCAATCTCTCTGCTTAACAAACGGAGCACGACCGAGCTGCAACTGAACTTCCTGGAGGAGTTTAGGGATTGACTCCACAGGGTGGAAGTTGTAGTTCACCCCGCCGCATCAAGTCTCGGAGCGCTGTCGCTCCTACAGGGAGTTGTAGTTCACCTACACCCAGAACGCTACGAACCCAAACGAGGACGGGTCTGGGCCAAACTTACCGTGCGGACCAGATATTATGCCCAGATTTGACAACCGATGGGTTTGGAGGGGAACGGGACTGGAAGTTCAGGAGTAGTGTAGGTAGTACTCAGATTTATAGTTCTCACCTGCAATGAATTAGCGTCGCACTTGGCACACAGAGCCCCCCCCCCCCCCCTAACCGATCTCTATATATCCCTCTCTCTATCTGAAAGGGTCATGAAATTTCGGCCTAGGACAAAACCACACATCCCAGAAACACTAAACTTGCCAGCACAACTCCTCATCCATGCCTCTACGTTCATACAACAAAAAGAAAAGAAAAATAAAGTCCTCGTTAGAGGGAGAGGAATCATTCTTTTTTATCCAATGGCTGCCAGTTCAAAGGCTAAGCTCCGCCCACTTGGTCTCCTAGCAACCCGCTCAGCCCAGGGGACAGGCAGAGTTAGGCTTCACTAAAGCCTCTTCCAGACTGCCTGTAAAATACAGATGGTCAGATTTTTAACTGGATTATATGGCAGTGTAGACTCAAGGCCCTTCCACACAGCTATATAACCCATTGATAGTCTTCTATTTATAGTCTGCTTTGAACTGGATGATCTTGACTCCACACCGCCGTATAATCCCCTTCAGTGTGCAGTCGGATACAACTGGACTTAACCTTTACCCTAACTACCACCAATTCCTCAACACTTTACTATTTCTCATACCACCGGACTTGGCCACAGCGACGCGTGGCCGGGCACAGCTAGTCCATCTAGTTATAAAAAGAGCGACGGCATCGGGGCAGCGGACAAAAAACAACAAAACTACAGGACCCCCAACCTCGAAATTTGACAACCCAACCCATCGTCCACGGCTCTAGGTCGATACAACAAAAAGAAAAGAAAAACAAAGTCCTAATTAGAGGGAAAGGAATAATTGATTTTTATCCCATCGCTGCCAGTTAGAGGGCTAAGCAATATATAACATTGTGTGTGTGTGTGTGTGTGTGTGTGTGTGTGTGTGTGTATATATATTGTGTGTGTGTATGTATGTGTGTGTGTG
>NW_026943869.1:50000-55000 GCF_035594765.1 Anolis carolinensis
GTCCTGGGGCTTGTCCGCAGCATTTCCGCAAGGGGGAGGCCCCGCGGCCCCCGCCGCCGGCATTCCGCCGCGCCTGCCCCCTCCGGCGGGTCTGCGCACGGGAGGTGGAGCGCGGTAGGGCCGCGACGGGGACGCGAGGGCCGCCGCCTCGCCTTGACCTGGGCTTGTCCGCAGCACGGTCGGCTTGGGTCGGGGGCCGAGGGCTCCGAGGGTCCGGGAGTGTGAGGCCGTCTTCGGGCTTCCGCCGCCGCGCCTGCCCCGTCCGGCGGGTCTGCGCCGGGCCGTGGAGCGCGGTGGGCGTCGCGCCGTCGACGCGCCGCTCTTCCCTTTCCCCCGAAGGACGGACGTGTCCCGATCCGGGAGGGGGGGGTGCGGAAACCCGAGTCGCTTTCCTCGCGCCGGCCGAGTCCGTCGGGTCTTCGCCGGACGCGGAGCGCGGTGGTCGTGCTCGGGAAACTTCACCTTTTTTCCCTTACTCGCGAGGTGCAAAACGTCACGACGCTGAAAATCTCGGCGCGCGTACCTCGAGGGTGGGGGAAGGCTTCCTCTCCGGGTCCTCCTCCCCCGTACGGCGCCCGGAGTCCAGCACGCCTCTGCCTGGAACTCCGAAGCGGGGGAACCCGGGCGGGAAGCACCCCACGGCGGAGAAGAAGGGGCAAGGAGAAAAAAAAGCCCCTTCGCGAGACCTGGCTTGTCCGCAGCTGACGAAGGGAGTCCCCGCCGCCTCCGCCGGCAACCGCCGCGCCTGCCCCCTCCGGCGGGTCTGCGTCCGGAGGTGGAGCTCGGTAGGGCCGGGACGGAGGGCGGAAGGGCCGCCTCCTCGCCTGACCTGGGCTTGTCCGCATCCCGGTGGGTTTGGGTCGGGGGCCGAGGGCTCCGAGGGTCCGGGAGTGTGAGGCCGTCTTCGGGCTTCCGCCGCCGCGCCTGCCCCGTCCGGCGGGTCTGCGCCGGGCCGTGGAGCGCGGTAGGCGTCGCCCGTCGACGCGCCGCTCTTCCCTTTCCGCCGAAGGACGGACGTGTCCCGATCCGGGGGGGCGCAAGGGGGGGACCGAGTCGCTTTCCTCGCGCCGGCCGAGTCCGTCGGGTCTTCTCCGGACGCGGAGCGCGGTGGTCGTGCTCGGTTGTTTCCCCTCCCTTACTCGCGAGGTGCAAAAAGTCACGTCGCTGAAAATCTCCGCGCGCGTACCGGCGAGGCGCGCACGCCATCCCCTCGGCGGTTTCTGCTCCCCGTCGGCCTCCACGAGTCTCCGCCGGCTCCCCGGAACTCCAAGGCGGGCGAACCCGAGCGGTTTGCTCCCGTCTGCGGAAAAGAACCGGCGAGAAGCGCCCCGCCAGGACGCCGCCGGTCCACCGCGGGCAGGGCCGCCCGAGCGGAGGGCGCCTCCCCGGCACTCTTGACTCGTGGAACCCGGGCGGGCGGGCGGGCGGGACGTGTAGGGCCCCGCGCCTTCCCCCGGGGAGCCTGCGGGAACCGCGTCTGGCCGATTCGGGAGCCGGCGCCCGTCACCGGGGCAGAGGCGGGGAGGCGTCCGCCCTCGCGGTACCCTTAACGGCCGCCGAAGGCGCACGGCTCCCCTCGGCCAATCTTCCTCCAGGCGCCGGGGAGCACGACGCAGCCGCGGACCGAGGCGTCCTCCCCTCGCCCGCCGGTTCCGTCGCGTCCGCGCCGGTCGCGGGGAGCGGCGGTGAAGCTCGGTCACGTCCCCTCCCTTACTCGCGAGGAGCGAAAAGTCCCGACGGCGGAAATCTCCGCGCGCGGGCCGCGACGGCACGTACGGTTCGCTTCCCGATTCCTCGTCCCCCGGTCGCCTCCTCGAGTCGACGCCGCCTCTCTGGAACTCCGAGGCGGGGAAGGCAGGCCGGTGGCTCCCCTCGTCGGAAAGGAACGGTCCCCCTCTCGTGCGGATCTCGCGCGGCGCGGGCCTCTCCCTCGGCGTATAGGGGCCTCGCGCCTTCCCCCTTCGAGAGCCCGCGGGAAGGACGGGGTCCTCTTCGCGCCGTGTCGGGAGCCGGAGCCCATCGCCGGGGCCGAGGCGGGAGGCCGTCCGCCCTCGCGGTACCGTAAACGGCCTCCGAGCGCGTCGCGGTCGCCTTCGCGGCTCCCGCGGAGCCCGGTTTCCGGCACAGGAAGTTCGCGAGAAGACGACGGGAATTCACAGGCGTCTGCAGGGGACCGACAAAATGAGAGCTCCGGGGACAACCCTAACGGCAAAAGACGCGCCGTCGTCGAAGCAGAACGATGAAGCCGAAAGGAAATGTATCTATCTTCTAATAATCATAAATTATTTATTGTAAATATTATTATTATTATTTCATATTATGAAATAAATAAGTCTACCTTCTAATCTAAATCTGAAACGCGTAGGTGTGTACGTGGCACGGCTATCTGCCCACACAGACAGCCTCCGGCCTCCGCAAACAGGCTATACTTCCCAGGGTTAAAAATCTAGCAAGTCACCCTTTTCCAGTGACCTGTTCGTTACGGCGAGCGCCACGCAAGGGCCGCCCAAACCCTTGCCGACGTCCTTCCCGAACGCTCTATATAGCCCGCCAGCCGAGGAACGCTTTCGTTTGGGGACCATTTCCTCCTAGATTTGGCTTTGGCTTCCACCACGGGCAGGCATCCCAGGGTTCTCCGTTGCCGTGTCGTTTGCATGGCCCCGCCCACTGCCCTTTTCCTTTCCAATCTCTCTGCTTAACAAACGGAGCACGACCGAGCTGCAACTGAACTTCCTGGAGGAGTTTAGGGATTGACTCCACAGGGTGGAAGTTGTAGTTCACCCCGCCGCATCAAGTCTCGGAGCGCTGTCGCTCCTACAGGGAGTTGTAGTTCACCTACACCCAGAACGCTACGAACCCAAACGAGGACGGGTCTGGGCCAAACTTACCGTGCGGACCAGATATTATGCCCAGATTTGACAACCGATGGGTTTGGAGGGGAACGGGACTGGAAGTTCAGGAGTAGTGTAGGTAGTACTCAGATTTATAGTTCTCACCTGCAATGAATTAGCGTCGCACTTGGCACACAGAGCCCCCCCCCCCCCCCTAACCGATCTCTATATATCCCTCTCTCTATCTGAAAGGGTCATGAAATTTCGGCCTAGGACAAAACCACACATCCCAGAAACACTAAACTTGCCAGCACAACTCCTCATCCATGCCTCTACGTTCATACAACAAAAAGAAAAGAAAAATAAAGTCCTCGTTAGAGGGAGAGGAATCATTCTTTTTTATCCAATGGCTGCCAGTTCAAAGGCTAAGCTCCGCCCACTTGGTCTCCTAGCAACCCGCTCAGCCCAGGGGACAGGCAGAGTTAGGCTTCACTAAAGCCTCTTCCAGACTGCCTGTAAAATACAGATGGTCAGATTTTTAACTGGATTATATGGCAGTGTAGACTCAAGGCCCTTCCACACAGCTATATAACCCATTGATAGTCTTCTATTTATAGTCTCCTTTGAACTGGATGATCTTGACTCCACACCGCCGTATAATCCCCTTCAGTGTGCAGTCGGATACAACTGGACTTAACCTTTACCCTAACTACCACCAATTCCTCAACACTTTACTATTTCTCATACCACCGGACTTGGCCACAGCGACGCGTGGCCGGGCACAGCTAGTCCATCTAGTTATAAAAAGAGCGACGGCATCGGGGCAGCGGACAAAAAACAACAAAACTACAGGACCCCCAACCTCGAAATTTGACAACCCAACCCATCGTCCACGGCTCTAGGTCGATACAACAAAAAGAAAAGAAAAACAAAGTCCTAATTAGAGGGAAAGGAATAATTGATTTTTATCCCATCGCTGCCAGTTAGAGGGCTAAGCAATATATAACATTGTGTGTGTGTGTGTGTGTGTGTGTGTGTGTGTGTGTGTATATATATTGTGTGTGTGTATGTATGTGTGTGTGTGTGTGTGTGTGTGTGTATGTATATATATATTGCATTGTACATGATTTTATTGTATTGTTTAATTGTTTTATGATATGTTGTTTTATATTTTGCTATCTTGTACTGTTCTGGGCATGGCCCCATGTAAGCCGCCCCGAGTCCCCGTTGGGGGAGATGGTGGCGGGGTATAAATAAAGTATTATTATTATTAGTTGTAGTTCACCTCCATCCAAAGACCACCCAACCCAGCCAATGACGACTCTAGGCTTGTCACGCAGACCGAATATCGCCTGCCGTGACTACCGACAGACAGGGAATCCGGACGTCGCGGTCGTTCACGCCCATCCGCAGAGTACTGCGCCGCACGATTCTGGGAATTGTAGTTCACCCGCTACAAACAGAATACGTAACATCGAAACACAAATAATACCGTTCTCAAACGACCCGGGCATCGCCGGGTCCCCAAGCCAGTCATAAATAAAAATCCAAAAATTAAATAAATAAAGGAAGGAAGGAAGGAAAGAAGGAAGGAAGGGCATTCGGACTATCGGAAACCTCTAAGCTTACCGTCAACGGGCAGAAGAGCAGCTGTTACAATGAAGATACTTCCCAAAACGTGATTTCTTTTTCAAACCGTTGCAGCGTTAAGAAGCGCACGAGTATTCGAAACCTGGGACGGAAAACTCGCATTCCTGTAGTCGGTGTTTTCAAGATAGGATCGTGGTTTTTGGGTGCTAAATTCACAAATACAGTCACGAGTACGGAGCATGACTGCGTATCGAACTCCTGTTTCTGTCAAATCTGTTGCATGGCGCGATGTTTTGGTGCTTCATTTGTAAAATCGTAACCTAATTTGATGTCGAATAGGCTTCCCCTTCATCTCTCCTTATTGTCCGACACATTCCGCCGGCCCGTTTGCGACTCTACCGTAGTCACGCCTGCCGCCGGAAACGAAAGCGAAACGAGGAAAGGTAAAAAAAAAAAAAAAAAAAAAAGGCAAAGGTTGTACCTTTGACGTGAAGTCCGGTCGCGTCCGACTCCGGGCGTCGGTGCTCGTCTCCGTTTCTAAGCCGAAGAGCCGGCGTTGTCCGTAGACGCCTCCGAGGT
>NW_026943869.1:65000-67500 GCF_035594765.1 Anolis carolinensis
TCCGGACGCGGAGCGCGGTGGTCGTGCTCGGTTGTTTCCCCTCCCTTACTCGCGAGGTGCAAAAAGTCACGTCGCTGAAAATCTCCGCGCGCGTACCGGCGAGGCGCGCACGCCATCCCCTCGGCGGTTTCTGCTCCCCGTCGGCCTCCACGAGTCTCCGCCGCCTCCCCGGAACTCCAAGGCGGGCGAACCCGAGCGGTTTGCTCCCGTCTGCGGAAAAGAACCGGCGAGAAGCGCCCCGCCAGGACGCCGCCGGTCCACCGCGGGCAGGGCCGCCCGAGCGGAGGGCGCCTCCCCGGCACTCTTGACTCGTGGAACCCGGGCGGGCGGGCGGGCGGGACGTGTAGGGCCCCGCGCCTTCCCCCGGGGAGCCTGCGGGAACCGCGTCTGGCCGATTCGGGAGCCGGCGCCCGTCACCGGGGCAGAGGCGGGGAGGCGTCCGCCCTCGCGGTACCCTTAACGGCCGCCGAAGGCGCACGGCTCCCCTCGGCCAATCTTCCTCCAGGCGCCGGGGAGCACGACGCAGCCGCGGACCGAGGCGTCCTCCCCTCGCCCGCCGGTTCCGTCGCGTCCGCGCCGGTCGCGGGGAGCGGCGGTGAAGCTCGGTCACGTCCCCTCCCTTACTCGCGAGGAGCGAAAAGTCCCGACGGCGGAAATCTCCGCGCGCGGGCCGCGACGGCACGTACGGTTCGCTTCCCGATTCCTCGTCCCCCGGTCGCCTCCTCGAGTCGACGCCGCCTCTCTGGAACTCCGAGGCGGGGAAGGCAGGCCGGTGGCTCCCCTCGTCGGAAAGGAACGGTCCCCCTCTCGTGCGGATCTCGCGCGGCGCGGGCCTCTCCCTCGGCGTATAGGGGCCTCGCGCCTTCCCCCTTCGAGAGCCCGCGGGAAGGACGGGGTCCTCTTCGCGCCGTGTCGGGAGCCGGAGCCCATCGCCGGGGCCGAGGCGGGAGGCCGTCCGCCCTCGCGGTACCGTAAACGGCCTCCGAGCGCGTCGCGGTCGCCTTCGCGGCTCCCGCGGAGCCCGGTTTCCGGCACAGGAAGTTCGCGAGAAGACGACGGGAATTCACAGGCGTCTGCAGGGGACCGACAAAATGAGAGCTCCGGGGACAACCCTAACGGCAAAAGACGCGCCGTCGTCGAAGCAGAACGATGAAGCCGAAAGGAAATGTATCTATCTTCTAATAATCATAAATTATTTATTGTAAATATTATTATTATTATTTCATATTATGAAATAAATAAGTCTACCTTCTAATCTAAATCTGAAACGCGTAGGTGTGTACGTGGCACGGCTATCTGCCCACACAGACAGCCTCCGGCCTCCGCAAACAGGCTATACTTCCCAGGGTTAAAAATCTAGCAAGTCACCCTTTTCCAGTGACCTGTTCGTTACGGCGAGCGCCACGCAAGGGCCGCCCAAACCCTTGCCGACGTCCTTCCCGAACGCTCTATGTAGCCCGCCAGCCGAGGAACGCTTTCGTTTGGGGACCATTTCCTCCTAGATTTGGCTTTGGCTTCCACCACGGGCAGGCATCCCAGGGTTCTCCGTTGCCGTGTCGTTTGCATGGCCCCGCCCACTGCCCTTTTCCTTTCCAATCTCTCTGCTTAACAAACGGAGCACGACCGAGCTGCAACTGAACTTCCTGGAGGAGTTTAGGGATTGACTCCACAGGGTGGAAGTTGTAGTTCACCCCGCCGCATCAAGTCTCGGAGCGCTGTCGCTCCTACAGGGAGTTGTAGTTCACCTACACCCAGAACGCTACGAACCCAAACGAGGACGGGTCTGGGCCAAACTTACCGTGCGGACCAGATATTATGCCCAGATTTGACAACCGATGGGTTTGGAGGGGAACGGGACTGGAAGTTCAGGAGTAGTGTAGGTAGTACTCAGATTTATAGTTCTCACCTGCAATGAATTAGCGTCGCACTTGGCACACAGAGCCCCCCCCCCCCCTAACCGATCTCTATATATCCCTCTCTCTATCTGAAAGGGTCATGAAATTTCGGCCTAGGACAAAACCACACATCCCAGAAACACTAAACTTGCCAGCACAACTCCTCATCCATGCCTCTACGTTCATACAACAAAAAGAAAAGAAAAATAAAGTCCTCGTTAGAGGGAGAGGAATCATTCTTTTTTATCCAATGGCTGCCAGTTCAAAGGCTAAGCTCCGCCCACTTGGTCTCCTAGCAACCCGCTCAGCCCAGGGGACAGGCAGAGTTAGGCTTCACTAAAGCCTCTTCCAGACTGCCTGTAAAATACAGATGGTCAGATTTTTAACTGGATTATATGGCAGTGTAGACTCAAGGCCCTTCCACACAGCTATATAACCCATTGATAGTCTTCTATTTATAGTCTGCTTTGAACTGGATGATCTTGACTCCACACCGCCGTATAATCCCCTTCAGTGTGCAGTCGGATACAACTGGACTTAACCTTTACCCTAACTACCACCAATTCCTCAACACTTTACTATTTCTCATACCACCGGACTTGGCC
>NW_026943869.1:80000-82500 GCF_035594765.1 Anolis carolinensis
ATGAGAGCTCCGGGGACAACCCTAACGGCAAAAGACGCGCCGTCGTCGAAGCAGAACGATGAAGCCGAAAGGAAATGTATCTATCTTCTAATAATCATAAATTATTTATTGTAAATATTATTATTATTATTTCATATTATGAAATAAATAAGTCTACCTTCTAATCTAAATCTGAAACGCGTAGGTGTGTACGTGGCACGGCTATCTGCCCACACAGACAGCCTCCGGCCTCCGCAAACAGGCTATACTTCCCAGGGTTAAAAATCTAGCAAGTCACCCTTTTCCAGTGACCTGTTCGTTACGGCGAGCGCCACGCAAGGGCCGCCCAAACCCTTGCCGACGTCCTTCCCGAACGCTCTATATAGCCCGCCAGCCGAGGAACGCTTTCGTTTGGGGACCATTTCCTCCTAGATTTGGCTTTGGCTTCCACCACGGGCAGGCATCCCAGGGTTCTCCGTTGCCGTGTCGTTTGCATGGCCCCGCCCACTGCCCTTTTCCTTTCCAATCTCTCTGCTTAACAAACGGAGCACGACCGAGCTGCAACTGAACTTCCTGGAGGAGTTTAGGGATTGACTCCACAGGGTGGAAGTTGTAGTTCACCCCGCCGCATCAAGTCTCGGAGCGCTGTCGCTCCTACAGGGAGTTGTAGTTCACCTACACCCAGAACGCTACGAACCCAAACGAGGACGGGTCTGGGCCAAACTTACCGTGCGGACCAGATATTATGCCCAGATTTGACAACCGATGGGTTTGGAGGGGAACGGGACTGGAAGTTCAGGAGTAGTGTAGGTAGTACTCAGATTTATAGTTCTCACCTGCAATGAATTAGCGTCGCACTTGGCACACAGAGCCCCCCCCCCCCCCCTAACCGATCTCTATATATCCCTCTCTCTATCTGAAAGGGTCATGAAATTTCGGCCTAGGACAAAACCACACATCCCAGAAACACTAAACTTGCCAGCACAACTCCTCATCCATGCCTCTACGTTCATACAACAAAAAGAAAAGAAAAATAAAGTCCTCGTTAGAGGGAGAGGAATCATTCTTTTTTATCCAATGGCTGCCAGTTCAAAGGCTAAGCTCCGCCCACTTGGTCTCCTAGCAACCCGCTCAGCCCAGGGGACAGGCAGAGTTAGGCTTCACTAAAGCCTCTTCCAGACTGCCTGTAAAATACAGATGGTCAGATTTTTAACTGGATTATATGGCAGTGTAGACTCAAGGCCCTTCCACACAGCTATATAACCCATTGATAGTCTTCTATTTATAGTCTCCTTTGAACTGGATGATCTTGACTCCACACCGCCGTATAATCCCCTTCAGTGTGCAGTCGGATACAACTGGACTTAACCTTTACCCTAACTACCACCAATTCCTCAACACTTTACTATTTCTCATACCACCGGACTTGGCCACAGCGACGCGTGGCCGGGCACAGCTAGTCCATCTAGTTATAAAAAGAGCGACGGCATCGGGGCAGCGGACAAAAAACAACAAAACTACAGGACCCCCAACCTCGAAATTTGACAACCCAACCCATCGTCCACGGCTCTAGGTCGATACAACAAAAAGAAAAGAAAAACAAAGTCCTAATTAGAGGGAAAGGAATAATTGATTTTTATCCCATCGCTGCCAGTTAGAGGGCTAAGCAATATATAACATTGTGTGTGTGTGTGTGTGTGTGTGTGTGTGTGTGTGTGTATATATATTGTGTGTGTGTATGTATGTGTGTGTGTGTGTGTGTGTGTGTGTGTGTGTATGTATATATATATTGCATTGTACATGATTTTATTGTATTGTTTAATTGTTTTATGATATGTTGTTTTATATTTTGCTATCTTGTACTGTTCTGGGCATGGCCCCATGTAAGCCGCCCCGAGTCCCCGTTGGGGGAGATGGTGGCGGGGTATAAATAAAGTATTATTATTATTAGTTGTAGTTCACCTCCATCCAAAGACCACCCAACCCAGCCAATGACGACTCTAGGCTTGTCACGCAGACCGAATATCGCCTGCCGTGACTACCGACAGACAGGGAATCCGGACGTCGCGGTCGTTCACGCCCATCCGCAGAGTACTGCGCCGCACGATTCTGGGAATTGTAGTTCACCCGCTACAAACAGAATACGTAACATCGAAACACAAATAATACCGTTCTCAAACGACCCGGGCATCGCCGGGTCCCCAAGCCAGTCATAAATAAAAATCCAAAAATTAAATAAATAAAGGAAGGAAGGAAAGAAGGAAGGAAGGGCATTCGGACTATCGGAAACCTCTAAGCTTACCGTCAACGGGCAGAAGAGCAGCTGTTACAATGAAGATACTTCCCAAAACGTGATTTCTTTTTCAAACCGTTGCAGCGTTAAGAAGCGCACGAGTATTCGAAACCTGGGACGGAAAACTCGCATTCCTGTAGTCGGTGTTTTCAAGATAGGATCGTGGTTTTTGGGTGCTAAATTCACAAATACAGTCACGAGTACGGAGCATGACTGCGTATCGAACTC
>NW_026943869.1:92500-95000 GCF_035594765.1 Anolis carolinensis
CCGGAGGTGGAGCTCGGTAGGGCCGGGACGGAGGGCGGAAGGGCCGCCTCCTCGCCTGACCTGGGCTTGTCCGCATCCCGGTGGGTTTGGGTCGGGGGCCGAGGGCTCCGAGGGTCCGGGAGTGTGAGGCCGTCTTCGGGCTTCCGCCGCCGCGCCTGCCCCGTCCGGCGGGTCTGCGCCGGGCCGTGGAGCGCGGTAGGCGTCGCCCGTCGACGCGCCGCTCTTCCCTTTCCGCCGAAGGACGGACGTGTCCCGATCCGGGGGGGCGCAAGGGGGGGACCGAGTCGCTTTCCTCGCGCCGGCCGAGTCCGTCGGGTCTTCTCCGGACGCGGAGCGCGGTGGTCGTGCTCGGTTGTTTCCCCTCCCTTACTCGCGAGGTGCAAAAAGTCACGTCGCTGAAAATCTCCGCGCGCGTACCGGCGAGGCGCGCACGCCATCCCCTCGGCGGTTTCTGCTCCCCGTCGGCCTCCACGAGTCTCCGCCGGCTCCCCGGAACTCCAAGGCGGGCGAACCCGAGCGGTTTGCTCCCGTCTGCGGAAAAGAACCGGCGAGAAGCGCCCCGCCAGGACGCCGCCGGTCCACCGCGGGCAGGGCCGCCCGAGCGGAGGGCGCCTCCCCGGCACTCTTGACTCGTGGAACCCGGGCGGGCGGGCGGGCGGGACGTGTAGGGCCCCGCGCCTTCCCCCGGGGAGCCTGCGGGAACCGCGTCTGGCCGATTCGGGAGCCGGCGCCCGTCACCGGGGCAGAGGCGGGGAGGCGTCCGCCCTCGCGGTACCCTTAACGGCCGCCGAAGGCGCACGGCTCCCCTCGGCCAATCTTCCTCCAGGCGCCGGGGAGCACGACGCAGCCGCGGACCGAGGCGTCCTCCCCTCGCCCGCCGGTTCCGTCGCGTCCGCGCCGGTCGCGGGGAGCGGCGGTGAAGCTCGGTCACGTCCCCTCCCTTACTCGCGAGGAGCGAAAAGTCCCGACGGCGGAAATCTCCGCGCGCGGGCCGCGACGGCACGTACGGTTCGCTTCCCGATTCCTCGTCCCCCGGTCGCCTCCTCGAGTCGACGCCGCCTCTCTGGAACTCCGAGGCGGGGAAGGCAGGCCGGTGGCTCCCCTCGTCGGAAAGGAACGGTCCCCCTCTCGTGCGGATCTCGCGCGGCGCGGGCCTCTCCCTCGGCGTATAGGGGCCTCGCGCCTTCCCCCTTCGAGAGCCCGCGGGAAGGACGGGGTCCTCTTCGCGCCGTGTCGGGAGCCGGAGCCCATCGCCGGGGCCGAGGCGGGAGGCCGTCCGCCCTCGCGGTACCGTAAACGGCCTCCGAGCGCGTCGCGGTCGCCTTCGCGGCTCCCGCGGAGCCCGGTTTCCGGCACAGGAAGTTCGCGAGAAGACGACGGGAATTCACAGGCGTCTGCAGGGGACCGACAAAATGAGAGCTCCGGGGACAACCCTAACGGCAAAAGACGCGCCGTCGTCGAAGCAGAACGATGAAGCCGAAAGGAAATGTATCTATCTTCTAATAATCATAAATTATTTATTGTAAATATTATTATTATTATTTCATATTATGAAATAAATAAGTCTACCTTCTAATCTAAATCTGAAACGCGTAGGTGTGTACGTGGCACGGCTATCTGCCCACACAGACAGCCTCCGGCCTCCGCAAACAGGCTATACTTCCCAGGGTTAAAAATCTAGCAAGTCACCCTTTTCCAGTGACCTGTTCGTTACGGCGAGCGCCACGCAAGGGCCGCCCAAACCCTTGCCGACGTCCTTCCCGAACGCTCTATGTAGCCCGCCAGCCGAGGAACGCTTTCGTTTGGGGACCATTTCCTCCTAGATTTGGCTTTGGCTTCCACCACGGGCAGGCATCCCAGGGTTCTCCGTTGCCGTGTCGTTTGCATGGCCCCGCCCACTGCCCTTTTCCTTTCCAATCTCTCTGCTTAACAAACGGAGCACGACCGAGCTGCAACTGAACTTCCTGGAGGAGTTTAGGGATTGACTCCACAGGGTGGAAGTTGTAGTTCACCCCGCCGCATCAAGTCTCGGAGCGCTGTCGCTCCTACAGGGAGTTGTAGTTCACCTACACCCAGAACGCTACGAACCCAAACGAGGACGGGTCTGGGCCAAACTTACCGTGCGGACCAGATATTATGCCCAGATTTGACAACCGATGGGTTTGGAGGGGAACGGGACTGGAAGTTCAGGAGTAGTGTAGGTAGTACTCAGATTTATAGTTCTCACCTGCAATGAATTAGCGTCGCACTTGGCACACAGAGCCCCCCCCCCCCCCCTAACCGATCTCTATATATCCCTCTCTCTATCTGAAAGGGTCATGAAATTTCGGCCTAGGACAAAACCACACATCCCAGAAACACTAAACTTGCCAGCACAACTCCTCATCCATGCCTCTACGTTCATACAACAAAAAGAAAAGAAAAATAAAGTCCTCGTTAGAGGGAGAGGAATCATTCTTTTTTATCCAATGGCTGCCAGTTCAAAGGCTAAGCTCCGCCC